>NC_061530.1:7500-227500 GCF_022379125.1 Scophthalmus maximus
GTAAAGGGATTTGAAAACGCTTCGGTTATTATAATTATAAATCCACGTTCGGTGTTGAAAAAATTGCCCAAGACCCCTGGGTTTGGGGATGTGTAATGCCTTTAATTTGGCTGACACAAGGTGTTTGTGCAGATTCTTATTCCTTCTAAAGGCTAGGGTTAGCCTTGAGAAATAACAGAAGAATGTATGCAGCTTGACTTGTTTTGGGGTCACGCTGTTATATTTAGTTAACATATTTATATTGGTAAAGTTACCTTTGTTTAGGTTATAAAGTAATAAATTCAAGATTAAACCACTAAAAAACACTTAATCAATAGCTTCTTGGTTTATCGTCATCAAATTTTGCACGTTTACACATGTTCAAAGTGTAGCAATCTCCCACACACACACACTACACTAATAAAAGCATAAAACGTGTCTAATTTTATGTGTAGATAGGTCCTGGGAGATAAAAGACCATTGATGTTATATCCACTACACTGAGCACTGAGTAATGCCAGTTGGAGCAGAGGTACACTTCGATCTGTAAAATACTGATTGTTATTGTGGCCAGATATAAACCACGGCTGGAATAAATAAATTGAAATTACAACAAACTCTTAATCCTCAGTCATGCTGTTGGTCAGCATCGTTTTCCTCAGCCTAACTTCAATCTCTCCATGCGTTGCTGCCCCATCGAGAGACTATGTTTCTGAAATGCAGTCAGTTTTTTCTGGGTCCATCAGAAACAAGCTGCTGCTAATATCGTTTGATGGCTTCCGCTGGGACTATGACCGAGACACTGAAACCCCTAACCTGGATAAGATGGCACAGGACGGGGTGAAGGCAGCCTATGTTACTCCAGCCTTCATCACAATAACCAGCCCTTCTCACTTCACAATGCTGACAGGTAAAATCAACAGTTGTGCATTTATGTGAGTAAATTATCTGCCATTAAAACATGGCAGTGTCTGCCAGGTCAGATGAATCATATTTTGGTATGGTATGTATAGTATAAGCATAGTAACTAATTTAATGTGAACATTCTATATACTGACTGGGTAGTAGTTACACTGTCCACTAACAACTGTCAAACAATTATTGTCTCATGTTTATCACATTCATAGATAGGTTTGGTTATTCATAGTTATCAGGAGTAAGTATTAAACTTAATAAAATGATTGTATTGATAATAACAGCACCACCCTGGTATCAGGAATTAATAACCAAATTAATTCTGTCTCAAAAAATTGTTTTTCCACATTTGGCTAGTTTTGGCTTAGGTATTATTCAATCTGGCAATCATATTTGGGCAGCTGTCTCTGTCATTAGTTTTAACCATTCTGTATTTTTGTGGCTTGAATCGGCTCTTCCACTTGCATAAAATAAGCCTGACTACTACAATAAAACCTGTTACCGCCAGTAAAGACTGCTTTAGTGAAGCCTTGCAGCATGATAGATTTGTCTCCTAACAGGCACAGCCGTGGATATTCTGGAAAAGGTCGTTTGAGACACCCCTCAAGGTTTTTTTAAGCACTACCTTTCAAAAAGGCAGCACCTGAGGGTAGTCGCATAAAGCATGGAGAAAAGTGGCAACTTCTTTCTTACATTTCCAACATTTGTCATCCCAAGTCAAGCCCATTCTAAATACACTGAACAAAATTACAACAACACTTGTTTTTGCCCCCATTTTTCATGAGCTGAACTCAAAGATCTAAGACTTTTTTTATGTACACAAAAGGCTTATTTCTCTCAAATATTGTTCACAAATCTGTCTAAATCTGTGTTAGTGAGCACTTCTCCTTTGCCGAGATAATCAATCCACCTCACAGGTGTGGCATATCTAATCAGCATAGACAGCATGATTATTGCACAGGTGTGCCTTAGGCTGGCCACAATAAAATGTGCAGTTTTATCACAGCACAATGTCACAGATGTCGCAAGCCTTGAGGGAGCGTGCAATTGGCATGCTGACTGCAGGAATGTCCACCAGAGCTGTTGCCTGTGAATTGAATGTTCATTTCTCTACCATAAGCCGTCTCCAAAGGCGTTTCAGAGAATTTGGCAGTACATCCAACCAGCCTCACAACCGCAGACCACGTGTAACCACACCAGCCCAGGACCTCCATATCCAGCATCTTCACCTCCAAGATCATCTGAGACCAGCCACCCGGACAGCTGCTGCAACAATCCGTTTGCATAACCAAAGAATTTCTGCACAAACTGTCAGAAACCGTCTCAGGGAAGCTCATCTGCATGCTCGTCGTCCTTATCGGGGTCTCAACCTGACTGCAGTTCGTCGTCGTAACAGACACATTCGATGGCGTCCTGCACTTTGGAGGTGTTCTCTTCACGGATGAATCCCGGTTTTCACTGTACAGGGCAGATGGCAGACAGCGTGTATGGCGTCGTGTGGGTGAGCAGTTTGCTGATGTCAACGTTGTGGATCGAGTGGCCCATGGTGGCGGTGGGGTTATGGTATGGGCAGGCGTATGTTATGGACAACGAACACAGGTGCATTTCATTGATGGCATTTTGAATGCACAGAGATACTGTGACGAGATCCTGAGGCCCATTGTTGTGCCATTCATCCACGCCTCATGTTGCAGCATGATAATGCACGGCCCCATGTTGCAAGGATCTGTACACAATTCTTGGAAGCTGAAAACATCCCAGTTCTTGCATGGCCAGCATACTCACTGGACATGTCACCCATTGAGCATGTTTAGGATGCTCTGGATCGGCGTATACGACAGCATGTGCCAGGTCCTGCCAATATCCAGCAACTTCGCACAGCCATTGAAGAGTGGACCAACATTCCACAGGCCACAATCAACAACCTGATCAACTCTATGCGAAGGAGATGTGTTGAGTGAGTCAAATGGTGGCCACACCAGATACTGACTGGTTTTCGGACCCCCCCGGACCCCACCAATACAGTAAAACTGCACATTTTAGAGCGGCCTTTTGTTGTGGCCAGCCTAAGGCACACCTGTGCAATAATCATGCTGTCTAATCAGCATCTTGATATGCCACACCTGTGAGGTGGATGGATTATCTCGGCAAAGGAGAAGTGCTCACTAACACAGATTTAGACAGATTTGTGAACAATATTTGAGAGAAATAAGCCTTTTGTATACATAGAAAAAGTCTTAGATCTTGAGTTCAGCTCATGAAAAATGGGGGCAAAAACAAGTGTTGCGTTTATAATTTTGTTCAGTGTAGTTTCCGGAGAGTAAAATAAAATCTATGACCAATTTTGTAATGCATCAATTAACTTCTTGCATCTCTTGTAGCCCACCCTACATTTGCAATCACCTCTTTCCATGAGGCTTCATTAATATCTCCACCAAGATCTTTTTGCCCTACCAGTCTCAAATTTTCAGATATTTCTGACTGAATATTTGACATTCTCCTATAAAATATCAAGGCTGATTGTTTAGTATGAGGGGAATTTAGAAACTCCTGGAGCCTGTTCTCTTCTTCCTCCTTCCTTATCAATCCATGAACACTTCCTAAGCTGCTCTTTGTCAGCAAGATTTATTTAGTCACTTGTAGGGTAGGCGTTTTTCATGAGAAGCACTTTGTCATATTACTTGAAACTCTCGTAACAAACCGATTGCTCAGACTACAGGAGGAGGGAACAGAGTAAACATCGTGTGGCTCTTCACTGCTGGCGTCAACTCCAGGAGGAGAAGAGGGTGAAAGCTAATTTTCTGCTTTATTCGGTTGAAAGTGGTTTATGTTCTCGAACTGTGTAACAGAACTGTTGGGAAGCTTGTGTGTATCAGCCAGCGCCAAGTTAGCTTCGCTGGAGGACACTAGCTAAGTTAGCTAACATTACGTTAGCTTGTGTGTATCTACAGCTAAAGCTGCCTGTGTGTTCGGCAGGTGTCGTCACTGTAGCTGTGAGCAATGTTGTTTGATTGTTTATCTATATCCACTCTGAACGTGACGTAGCATTACGTGCGTGGCTAGAGGCTTGTAGCAGTTGATGTGCAATAATAAATGCCGCAATGCCGGGGATGAGGGGCAGGTCCCGGAGCGATGCAGAGCTTCGGCCCTAGAGAAAATTTCTCCCTGCTCCCAGACTACAGGCAGGAAATCAAATGAAAAGTACTGTTCAATGTAAGGTAATATGAATATTTCACTAAGTTGACCTCCTTTATCTTATTTAAGTCATAACACAAATATATATGAAAGAGTGGCTGGTCCAACAACATATCACTAAATCAAAAATACTTGGCTCCCACAAAAGGTAACAGAAAACGGCGTTTGTCACTGCAGATAATGCTGCTGTTGTTACGGTTAAGCAGGAAGCAGGACCCAAATGCAGAGTTGCAAAATAAACACTATTTTAATTATCGAAAACAGAAAGAGCCATACAGTCTTTTAAGTAGAAATAACAAAATCAATCACTAGAGATCAAACCAGATAACCAAGGCACAGGAGACATCAGGAGCAGACTGGGGGAATATCACAGCCAGGAACAGACCGGGGAAGACAACAAGAAAAACAGAGGCATTGCTGGGGCAGGCGTAGGAGCTCTGGGGGACGGCCCAGAGGCCAGGCAGGCAGGCGTAGCAGCTCTGGGGGACGGCACGGAGGCCGGGCAGGCAGGCGTAGCAGCTCTGGGGGACGGCCCGGAGGCCGGGCGAGTGGCGTAGCAGTTCTGGGGGAAGGCCCGGAGGCCTTGCGGGCAGGCATGACAGTTCTGGGGGAAGGCCCGGAGGCCTTGCGGGCAGGCATGACAGTTCTGGGGGAAGGCCCGGAGGCCTTGCAGGCAGGCATAACAGTTCTGGGGGAAGGCCCGGAGGCTTGCAGGCAGGCATGTGTCGATCGGCCCACCGACTGGCGAGGAGGAGCAGGCGTCGGCCGGACCACCGAAGGGGAACATGTCGATCGGTCCTCCGACTGGAGACGTGGAGCAGGTGTCGGCAGAAAGCTCAGACGCAGGAACAGGGGATGGCAGGAGGTTAGCATGCTCGATGCTGGCCGATTGGTAATGCTAATATTAAAATAAATATTTGGTATATGGTGGGTTAGGGTTAGATTGTTTATGCTGAGGGCAGTTCTGGCAGACACAAGTAGGTTGACCTGCAACGGGACGGCCCGCTGGCGCAGCATCTGCTGATGTGAGGTGTAGTAAGTGAAGCAGCAGGCTTGTGTCACGTCACTGCTCCAAGCTCAGTCCTCGAGTTCTGACCTGTACAGTAACACATGATTAGATCAGATACATGATAAATGATTCGATGTATGAGTAGATACATTGAACAGAGTCTGGAGTAAAGTCAGTCTGAGCTAACAACACTCATCGTGGAACTCTGACAGGCTAAACAACATGTTACGAGTGCTGTACAAAATTCACCTTCATTGTGTCAAAGATAGTAACAGAAAAAAAGGGCAGAAAGCTCTGAAGGTGCTGCAGCTGTTTTATTGTCACAATATGGCTGAAATGTGCTGAAGTTTAAAAATATAAACGCAAAACAAACGTTTTCTGCGTAGAACTGCTAACCGTGTTTATGTTTTAGCTTAGCCTGCAGCAGGCTGTTGCTAACTAGCCAGCAACAAGTTACTGCATTAGGACTCTATTTTCAATGAGATTTCCCTACACAAACATGTTAGCTTGACAAATGTGCCCACCGACAATAGCCATGTTCATTGTTTACGTTTATATTAAGATAATGTCCGGGGTTTTCTTACTTGTGAATGAGCCACGAGCAGTCAGTTAGCATGTTGTGCTCCGCTCGTGTCTTCCTCCTCCTCAGTCAGACTCCGACTGAGGCAGCGGTGTGCGTTCATGTGTTGAGGGGGTGGGGCTTGGGACGGAGGTCTGAAGGAAGCGAGTCGGATTTTCGAAATCACCTACTCATCCTTTAAGTATATCGATGACATGACGGTCTCTATATACATCAATAAACACACGGATTCCTTTTTCCAGCCAGGTATCCCATGAAAATGGCTTATTCCCTATGCATATTGAGGGGTTGCTCCATATGGAGGAATAACTTTGTTTATATTGTGAAATACCAAACAACTTGTGTGCCCTTGCCCATGACCACTTTGAATGTTGTAAAATAAAGTTTCCTTTTCTGTCTGTTTTCTATTTCTATTGTAACCCACCCAGGATAGGATTCATGGTCAGCCCAATGCCTTACTAATTTATTTATTTCAAAAGCTATATCATATAATTCCACCTATATCAATTCCACCTATATCTCTTGGAGCAAAACGTTTATATTCATAGGTTGTTTTGATGTTAGTATCCTGTGACCTCTTTTAACCTGACACTTTGTCCTGCAACAAATGGTCTTATCAAAAAAGCACAGCATTGTTTGTAGTACTTCTCAGACCTTTGACCTCTACGACCATATAGTCCGTGTACTCACAAACACACACACATGCACACACCCTCAGACCTTGATATATTTACATTTATTAGATTAGATATTGTTTCAACTTGTTATCTTTTAAATAAATGTTATTGAATAAGAAGTCTGGTCTATTTAATATTGCACAAGAGTAAGTATTGCCAACCGTTGACCAGTAGGACTCCAAATGTGGGGATTTTGGTACTAATTATTAATTTAATTATTATAAATGTTAATTATATTATAAAAATAATGATATAATTATCAGAATTCCAAATTGATCATTCGTATATTGAAAATGAGACTGAATCAATTAACTGGCTATCATTACCCTTGCTTTGAAGGGAGGTTCCAGGAGGTACCTCGAAATTTAAGTTATTTTTTTTAATATTCATATTTTCAATATTAAATGTGGTTTTCCTGATATCTTTTATTGCTATTTATGGAATTGACATGATGATTACATGAAAGTGAGCAATGCATTAGATTCTGAGTGTATGAGAACAAAAATGAAACATGATATTGATTATGGCTTGAATGCAGCATCAGAGTAATGGGGGTTGGTGAACAGGCTTCATGGATGGATTGCAGGCACAGTTGTAAGGAGGAAACCCCTAGGAGTGGCCTGTTACGTACAGCTTCAGCAATCTGCTGGGAGAAAAGGGGGTATTTGCTTCTTTATTGAGGCAATTCTGGCTCTAATGGGGGGGTCATTGGCTGCTAAACTCAATTACAGTATAATGCACAATTTACATTCAGAGCCAGTTCAAGTTCACCACAAATTGTGCTTTGCTTGTTTTGTACCTCTTCTTTTTAAAAATGTGGATAAAAGTAGTCGGTTGATTGCCTAAATCTTCAAAAGACAACAAACAGTTGCATAGTACCTGAATTTTTTAAAACAAAATTATACTTTTTTTAGATTACCTACATCAATAGTACTAGATTTAGTCCAAGCAGTTTGTAAAGCTTAGTGTAGTTCAAAAGTTATATTTAAAAATGTTCAAGTTTCTTGAATGATGTTGTTGTTTTTTTATCAGGACGTCACGTTCAGAATCACGGAGTTATCCACAACATTTGGTTCAACACTACCACTCAGGAGAAAAAGCAGTACTACATGGCTCAGTTTGTTGATTCCTACTGGGACAATGGCAGCCTACCCATCTGGATAACTGCACAGAGACAGGTTGATTGGATCTATTTGTTTTTCATTTACCTACTTCAGATAATTCCTTCATCATCGAGCTACAATCAAATTCTACATGGGATCACAACTTTGGCAGTAGTTTCTTTAAATTCTATTTTCCTTTAAGCTTAAATTGTGGCTTATCTGCTTTCAGGGGCTTAAAGCAGGCTCTCTACATTTCCCTGGCACAGCCGCCACCTACAAAGGAGAGACTGTGAGGGTGAGGCAAGTGGAACCTCGATTCTATGATCATTCCAATGATACTGACTGGAGGCTGAACATTGACAAGGTGATTGGAGATTGGTTCCATCAACAAGACCTGGACATTGTAACTTTGTACTTCGGAGAACCAGATTTGGCTGGGCACACATATGGACCAGATTCACCAGAACTGAAGGAGATGGTTCAGCAAGTGGATCGTACTATAGGCTACATCCGGGACAAGATTCAAGACCATGGCCTTACTGACCGACTCAACATTATCATCACCTCTGACCATGGTATGACTACAATGCTACGCAATGGACTAGTTGAAGAGATTATCCTCTCAAAGATCCCTGGCTTCAGCTTCAGAGATATCCAGTTCCAGCTCTTGGATTATGGTCCTGTTGGGATGCTGCTTCCTAAAGAGGGGAAGCTGGAAAAGGTGTACCAAGCTCTGAAAGGAAGCCACCCTCACCTTCATGTGTATAAGAAGGAGGAGATGCCAGCTAGACTACATTACAAGAACCATCCTCGACTCCTGCCCATCATCCTCATCGCTGACACTGGATACATTGTCCATGGGGTAAGAGAATACACAGTGTGAGAGTATTGACCCCCTGTTAACGTGAACAGCAACTCTTCCATTCATACAAAAGTTAGTCATGGAGTTCCACCAGGTTCTGTGCTTGGACCGATACTTATGCAGATGACACCCAGCTATATCTATCTATAAAATTCGGACAAAAGTGAGGTCATTATTAAACATTATTTAAGCATATAGTTACCTTGGAGGGCATTACTTAAGCCTCCAGCTCTACTGTGAGGAACCTTGGAGTTATCTTTGACCAGGACATGTCCTTTGACTCACACATAAAACAAGTCACTAGGACAGCCTTTCTTTTCATTTGTGCAATATCAAGAACATTAAAAACATCCAATTTCACAAAGGATGCTGAAAAACTAGTCCATGTATTTGTCACTTCTAGACTGGACTACTGTGGACTACTGTAATGCATTACTGTTATGTTCCAAAAAGTCTGTGAGAATTCTCCAGTTAATCCAAAATGCTGCAGCACGAGTTCTGACAGGCACTAGAAAAGAGATCATATTTCACCAGTGATAGCATCTCTGCATTGGCTTCCTATAAAAGGTTAGACTTAAACCCATTCTCTTTGTTGAAGCTTATACTTAGATCTGCTCAGGTGTTTACTGAACCATCTTGAAGTTATGCTGCTAAAGACCTACACTGCTGGGCGAACTCCCATCACGAGTCTCTCTCTCTCTCCATGTATTTACTAGTGCTGTCAATCGATAAAAAAATCTCATCTCATCTCTCTCATCTCGTAACTAATTAATCACACGATTTGCTGTGATCAATCGCGATAATCTTCATGTTTTTTTTTTCTTAAGACTGAAGTTTGTAATAATGGATATATAAATGTAAAATGATTAAAGTAGGATCATCACAAAGGAAGTATTTCAATTCAAATACTATTGTTCATTAGCATCTTTTTAACTTTGAGCAAAAAAAAAAGTGACTCACTGAGGCCTCGCCAACCTTTCCAGATATCTATCAGCTAAACATCTGGACACGTCGGGGAACCATCTCTTGTGTGTGACAGGCAGTGAGTTTGTCAACCTGGAAATCACAACAACACTTTACTCTTTCTCAGCCTTTTCCGTTTTTCTGAAAAAATCATCACGCTGACTATATGCGGGACTTGTTTCTGTCATGTTGAGCGTTTTCACTGCAACAGTGTAACCTCGAGCTGACTTTAATGCGGAACCAAATTAACGCTTGAATTAATTTCTCCCCCTCTGCATAACACTGAGCGTCCACTCAAACTACATCCTGTTTCTTTCAACATAAGAGTATCTTGCGACATATTGATTGCTTTTCATCGTGAAAGTGACAAACAATTCCTGTTTCGCGTGTGTATCTCATATTTCCCCTTGTCACTTTTCGCGTATGTTCTCGAGACAAAACATATTTTAAACTCCTTAAACTCCTTCCTTGTCCCTATCCATCTTTAACCAGGCTGGCTAATGGCCAACAGTTATGCAGCACACGTTGTAAGCCGTCACAGGAAGTAAACAAAATGCATCAATGGCGTTTTGCGCATTTTTTTAATTAATGAAATAGTTCACAATTAACGCAAAGATTAACGTGTAAATGTTGAAAGCACTAGTATTTACATTACATGTCACTAACTCTGCGTTTTCTCTCTCCTAGCGTATCTCTGACTTCAGAGCTGCAGGATCCAAATCCGTCATTATTTTTTTGATCATTATTATCCTGTTATTTATCATCACAGTATTATTAATATAATACCACAAGCCATCCGTGACACTGACAATCTCCCCACTTTTAAATCCTATCTCAAAACCCACCTCTTTAGATTGGCTTACTCTATGTAACATTTTTGAAATTAAAAAAAACAACTTTTAGTATTTACCTGTGCTTAAATTAGTCTGTTGTTGTTGTTTATTGCTCTGTGTTTATGTCTGGTCTGTTTATACTGTTGTCCATCTATTTTATCATTTGTACATGTAAGGTGTCCTTGAGTGTTCTGAAATGCGCCAATAAATTAAATGTATTATTATTTGTTATAAATAATAATATTCATATCATTGCATCTATAAATGTCAGTAATAGTTTTGTAATTATAATTATCAGTGAGATTCAAGCAGTTTTGTAAGTATAATTATCACAGAGATTCAAGCAGCTGATATACAACTGATCTCTCTTTCTTTAACAAACCCACAAAATCTTTTATTCATTAAATTGTAATTCAATGAGATTTAACATCAATATTAAGTTAATCCCCGCAATTTTTTACCAAAGCAAAGCAATGCCTTACTCACATTTTGCCAAGGTCAAGGGGATTAAATATGGTCAGATTTTCTCTGATTGTGTGCAGATGTACCTCGGTTTCTTTTTGTGACCATTTTCAATTGAAAAGTTATGTATAAGAAAATTTAGAAATTTTCCATAATCACACAGTTTCATTGGTTGTCCAAATACATGCCACTTCACCGTTCTGATTTGAATCTGGCGGGGAACCATGTTTCTAATGAAATGTCTAATTTCTGTGTCTAAATAGATGTTACCCTTGAACAACAACAAAGGAGAGCACGGCTTTGATAATGAAGTAATGGACATGAAAGCCCTCTTCAGGGCAGTAGGGCCCGACTTCCAGAGAAACCTGATGGTAGATCCTTTTGAGCTGGTTGATGTGTACCCACTGATGTGCCATCTCCTGGGCATATATCCAGAGGTCAACGATGGACACTTGGATAATACCAAACACATGCTTGTCCCCAAGAAAAACAGAGGTATGTGTAGCCCACCTCTTTCTACATTCATCTATTTTTTAGACTCAACCTTAGCTGAAACTGACTTGAGTAAACACCTGCAAACACTTTATGATGTGTAAAACCAGTGGTGTTCCCATTATAAGTGAGTAAAAGAGGATAAGATTATCATCAAAATGGAACACAAAAAATCCCAGAATGAGCCATGCTTGTGTTCCAAGTGGTCCATGGAACAGGCGGATACCCTCCTCTCATTGGACAGATGCTCCGGAACTCACGCAGGTTCTGAATACATTACCGGATGAAGCCTGGTAAACTAAGTGCTCTGTCTCCCTTTTGAACAATCCAGTACTTTCCCTATAGGATGCTAATGTACCCCTTCTACATGTAATGTAGAAGCAGGTCCTGCGACTTCTCCCCACCTCAGGCCGTAGGCTGGGAGATCACGTCTTTGTGTTAACACACTGTTAACACACTGTTAACACAAAGAGGTGATCGCTGGTCACTTCTTTTTTTACCTGCCCTATCAGGCGAATTAAGCATGCAGTATGGGACAAGATAGGATAGGACAAGTGCAACAAAATATAATAACTAAAACAGATCAATCTCAAAACGATAGCAGAGAAGAACAAAAAACACCACCAACAACAACAACAACAACAACCCACCGCAATGGCAATACAGGGTGGATAGCCGGAGAATTACAAACAGTAAAAAAATAGCATATATATAGCGGGTAATAGTTTTAGTCTCACTAGATTTGATTTGTGTATCCCAAAAGTGTAAATCACAGTTTGCCTTGATGGGCTTTACAATCTGTACATGTAACATTGTGTGCCCCTGTACACGAGTGCGTGTACTTGTCAAGATAGCCACATAGCATGCATATAGTTGTCGGCAATGTTCTCTGTGCAGTGTGAGCAGGTGCCTGACTGTATTAGACCAATTCTGAACATCCTTTGTCCTGTGCAATATGTTCTTTGGACAGTTTTGTGCTGAATAAGTTGAGTAGAACTATTGGTCATTTTGAATATATTTGAGTAGGTCTGCATCCAGAAATCTTGGTCCACATTAATGGACAAATCTGCCTTCCATTTTGGGATTGGGAGAGAGATGGTGCAGTCTGTTTTTGCCAATATTACCAAAATTTTGGATAATAGTTTGGTAGAGGACTCGTTGCCCAATGAAGTCTGTTCAGCAGCTGTCCACTCTGTTGCACGCCGAGACAGCGGAAAACAATATTAGCAAAATTAATCACCACAGCCGTACATATAAGTATACCTTTGAACCTCTTAAAGTAAAAAGTTAAGGTTTTTAGCACTATTGTTTCACACAGGTTGGATGCAGGAGCAGCAGTAAAATATAGCAGCTCCAAGGACTGTCACATGAATTAACAAGCAACTATTTTAACACAAATAATTACACAAATAATAATTTTTGGGGCATTTTCATTGATAGGACAGTTTTCAGTGTTAAGGGGGGGGGGGGGGGGGAAGAAGCTCAAACCCACACCCGCTGCAGGAGGACTCAGGCCTCCACACATGGGGCGCTGGTGCTACTAAGTGAGCTAACCAACGCCATGAAATAATTCAATTTTAAGGCCCCTTGGCTATTTAAATATATGTACTGTTAGCCAGCTAAATGTATATATTATTGAAGCCTGATATGTACATTTAAAAATATATTCTCCGTTAGCGTTATTGTTGTCTATTGATTATGCATAATGCAAGTTGAATGAACTATCCTATTTAGGGTTAGGTTAACCCTAACCCTAAATTGTCTGTGATATGCTGTGCAAATTGTGTTGTAATAACAGCTGGTTGCGAGGTTCAGTGCTCGGATTCACACACCTTTGATGTTCAACTTATGATATCTTTAATATCATGCATATAGATATTTTAAGTGAACACACTTTTGAGACTGATTTCACAGGCTTGGTTATTTAGTCCCTCTTTACAGGTTGTGATGGAAAAATTGATGTAGTTGAATCAGGAAGACGGAAACTGTAGAAGTATTATTTACAGGAGCTCAATATATTGAGGGTATTTCTGGTTTGTACAAAGATCAAAAAAGTGTAAGTGGATGATGTCCCAAAAACCCTCCCATTCCCAGTCAGCGTGGTGTATTAAACTCAGAATCATGTCGTCACTAAACAGATAGAATGGCTCCTTAGAATCAAGATGTTTAGATCTTAATCTAAGACTATGACACAAAATGGCAAAGGAACTCTGTCTTACTTGTACATACAACTCTTTGAACAGATTTTACAAACATACTCCTATCCCATCTTGTATCTGGTTACTGGTACATATACTACAATTTATTTATTATACTGCACTGTTCCACCCAGCATATGAAAAGCATCAACTCACACATGAAGTTAACAAGTGACCAGCAAAAGGATGGTAACCTGCCATTCCTAGACCCTATGATCATGTCAGGGCTATCAATGGATGAGGATGAGGATGATGAGAATCCCACCCTGACATAAGACGGTACAACCCGTTAAGTCAACAGGGAAGCATCTCGGTGTGTCTCATTCACAAGATAGGACTTTTAAAAACATCTGTCCTCCAGTAATGATCAGTTTGCAATGATGACAACCCCTAACCCCCAGTTTGCTCTTACAATCCAGATGAATATTGTATTATATTTTGAAATCAATAAATCAATATGTGAGATATGCATCAAACTAGCTATTAGCTAAATAGCGTAGTGACCGTAGCATTAACAGTTGTCTTCAGTGGTCGACTGCAACACCAATGTTTTGTTATTGTTTTGCTACAATTTCTATCAATTCTTTGCTTTTACTAAAGTTGGCCTGCTTACAACAGGATTAAAACAAGCCCCCCCCCCCCTCCATGTGTTATCTTTCTACTACACATGCGGAAAGTTTCATGACACCAACCTCTTCTATGGCTCAATCCAGAGAGCCATCATATCACACTGTCAGCGCATTCCAAAGGAGCACCTGACGACAGAAGAGAGATTATATTCAATACTTAAAGTTATCAGTTAAACTGTTGTAAACTTCACCAGTGCACTTGCACCAGTGAAACAACCGTTTGGCATCTGATTGGCTGTTTCAGGGGGAGGGGGTGACCCATTATTTTGGCATTATGGATTATTCAGGATTTTTGAAGTGGCTTTTCACCTCCCTTCCAGCAACTCTGATTATAACAGGTGTGCATGATCTTGTATCCAACCTTTGAATCTTACATCTGTTGGACTCCTGCCATAAAGATTATATCTTTTTCCAAAGGTAATTAAAGTTAAGGTGGATTTGGCCTCCACTGTGAACTGACAGTATATCAGACAGGGAGATAAGAAACCCCTAGCCAAGTGATAACCATTAGCTGATATCACATGGCAAATTAACTGTTTTTATATAGCGCTTTTCTTGACCTTTCAAAGCGCTCAACAGTACAAGTCACATTCACACACATTCATACAGCATGGTAAATTCATCAGGGACTTCTATCGGTACGTAAAAGGTTATTGAAATTTTTTTTGTGTCTGTTTTTAGTATGTTATCTCTTAAGTGGGTCATTTGCTGCTACATGTTTTTTATGCATGTCTTCTGTCTGTTTGCAGTTCCAGAGAAGAACCCGGAGGTGTTGATTGGCTTGACAGCGGTGATTGGGTTTCTTGTACTACTGTTCATCATTACCACATCTTACAACATGTGGAAAAGGAATAGAGCTTAATGAATTTACATTTTTAAAGCATCTCAATATTCCGAAAAAAGTCAAAAATTAGCATGTTCTATGCTACCTGTAGACGAAGAGGAGACATCCTTGGTTTGTTAAATATTGTGTTAAAATGATTGAAAAATTCAGCATACAGATACTTAGGTAACCCATCTTGAAAATCCAAACCAGCTGATATTTTTCTATCGGGATTCCTGTAACTCAAGCTGATTTTCTTTTCAAAATAAATATAAAAATAATAAATATTAAAATTCAGTTCATTAAGCTTTACAGAACCTTTTTTAATCAGTGAGACCTGCACAGATAAATTACTGCTCGATCACACAATTTGGGTTGAAGTAAATGTTGTGATACATGAACACTTCTTTTGTGGTTTTGTGTCATTTTAAAGTGATAATAAATTGTATTCTGCAAAAAAAAACTGTTCATCGTTGATAATAAGTCCTGCTGCCGCAACTTTGATAATATTCTCTCTTTTTCTCTGTCACACACTCAATTCATACTGTAAACATATCTATCCGATGAGTCCGGTATTACTGGCGGTAACACTCACCGACTCCGAGCTACCTGGCCAAGCCCCAGCAGTCTACCAAAAGCTAGATAGATGGATAGATACTTTATTCCTCCCAAGCTGGGAAATTCCGGTGTAGCAGCATCACGTTTCACACATCACATATTAAAAATATATACAATATATACACAAATACATTTAAAATATACAAATTGCAAAAAACAGAGAATAAGAATAATAAAATTTAAAGAATTTACATGCAGTATTAACAGTGGAAATAGTGCAGTAGTACAATCGAGCAAATGTGCCGGGATTTATTACTGTTTAGCTTAAACAAAGTCTATCTGTCAGCCAAAGGTGAGGTGTTATTAAGTCTTATGGCATGTGGCAGGAAAGATTTCTGGAGGTGGAGAGGATGGTTCGGGTTATCCATGATGGATAACAGTTTGTTCACAGTCCTCCTCTCCACCACTGCTTCAAACGCGTCCATCTTGCAGCCTATTAAGGAGCCAGCTTTCTTCATCAGTTTGTTCAATCTGTTCGTGTCGCTGGCTCTGATGCTGCTCCCCCAGCAGACCACAGTGAAGAACAGTACACTGGCAACAACAGACTGATAGAACATCTCCAACATCCTGCTGCACATTGAAGGATCTCAGCTTCCTCGGGAAGTAGAGTTTGCTCATCCCCTTCTTGTACACAGTCAGGGTGTTGGTTTTCCAGTTCAGTCCGTTGTCGATGTTGACTCCCAGGTACTTGTAGTCCTCCACTGTCTCCACCTCCTCCCCCAGAATGAAAAGGGGCTGTGAAGCTGTTCTCTTCCTCCTGAAGTTGATCACCATCTCTCTGGTCTTGTCCACTTTCAGCAGCAGGTGATTTGCTCCCGCCCACTCCACAAACCCGTCCACCAGCACTCTGTACTCTCCCTCCTGTCCATCCTGTATACACCCAACCACTGCAGTCATCAGAGAACCTGTGCAAGTGGCACAACTTAAAGTCAGTGGAGTATACGGTGAACAGGAAAGGAGACAGTACAGTCCCCTGTGGAGCTCCTGTACCACTCACCACCATGTCAGACAGAACACCGCCCAGTCATACAAACTGTGCCCTTCTTGTCAGGTTGTCAGTGATCCAGGAGACAGTGGACGCGCCGAGACCCATCAACTGCAGCTTGTCACCCAGTAGCAGTGGCTGGATGGTGTTGAAATCACTGGAGAAATCAAAGAAAGTGATTCTCACAGTGCCGCCAACACCATCCAGATGCGAATGGGCCCGCTGCAGCAGATAGATGACAGCGTCGTCCACACCCAGAAGTGGCTGATAGGCAAACTGTAGAGGGTCGAGCGACGATCTCACCTGCGGCCTCAGGTGGGCCAAGACCAGCCTCTCCAGCACCTTCATCACATGAGATGTGAGGGCAACTGATCGGTAGCCAGCGGGGGGGGGGGAGAGTTCTGACTGTCTGTCGGGGGATGGAGGTGTTGTGAAGGTGGGGGGATTGGATCCAGTGTGCTCACCACAGGGGAGAGAGGGGGGAAGGGGGGCGGGAGCATTGGAGGCAGCGAAGGTGTTTGGGGGGCAGGGTGTTTGGTAGACGAGACGACAGACTGAGAGGGCTGTGAGCTAAACCTGTTAAAGAAACAGTTCAGCTCGTTTGCTCTCTCCAGGCTCCCTGATGTCTGCCTGTCTCTCACACCACACCCGGTGTTATGGCCTTCATCCCCGTCCACACGTCCCTCACATTGTTCTGCTGGAGTTTGGCCTCCAGCTTCCTCTTGTATGACTCTTTACTCTCCCTCAGCTTCTCCCTCAGCTCGTGTTGCACCCCCCTCAGCTGGAGTCTGTCCCCCGACCTGAAGGCTTTCTTCTTCTTGTTAAGAAGTCCTTTCAGGTCGCTGGTGATCCAGGGCTTGTTGTTGGGGAAGCAACGTACACTCCGGGCTGGCATGGTGTTGTCTTCACAGAATTTTATGTATTCTGTGATGCAGTCAGTCATGTTGTTGATGTCCTCCCCATGTGGTTCACAAGAGCACATCCCACTCCGTAGACTCAAAGCAGTCCTGCAGCGCCTCATTGGCCTCCTGAGTCCACTTCCTCACTGTCCTAGTGAACACAGGCGGGCGCTGGACAAGAAGGACATACTTTGCGGTCATCAAGACAAGGTTGTGATCAGATCTGCCGAGTGAGGGGAGGGCGGTGACACTGTATGCATCCTTGGTATTTGCATACAGGAGGTCCAGTGTTCTGTTTTCCCTGGTGGGGCAGTCAATATACCGATGAAAGTTTGGGAGTGTTTTGTCCAGTGCTGAATGGTCAAAATCCCCAGTAATAACCATGAACGCGTTTGGATGCTGTGTCTGTAGACGTGAAACTTTGGCGTGCATGACGTCAGCAGCTACCTCCGCATCAGCTGATGGAGGAATGTAAACAGCGATCATCATGGCAGACGTAAACTCCCTCGGCAGATAGTACGGACGCAGCCCGACGGCCAGCAGTTCAATGTCCGGGCTACAGAGACGCTCCTTCACGGTTACATGTCCGGGATTACACCACCTCTCACTCACATAAAGTGCAATCCCCCCTCCTTTCTTCTTACCGCTCCTCTCGTCTCTGTCCGCTTGAAACGTGCTGACGCCGGTTGCAGCCCCGCTGTTGTCCGGGATACGCGAGTGCAGCCACGTCCCCGTAAAGCACATAATGCTGCACTCACGATATTCCCTCTGGGTCTTGATAAGCGCGGCCAGTTGTTCGTCTTATTTCCCAGAGACCGTACGTTCCCCATGATAATCATTGGAACTACTGAAACAATTATGCCCTGTGAGGACGATGAGTTACTAAAAAAGGCAAACAGAAAGATCACAGACCTTAAAGAGGATCTCCGGCGGCTTTCTGAAGAACTGAGAAAGAAAGACTCCCCTGTCCATCTGTATGGACGTGGCACATGGCCAGTCCCAGAGGATTACCTCTCTCACTGTGGCCATCCAAATCACAGCATTATGGTACCCCTCCACTTGTCCACGGCCTTCCTCCTGCTTGACACCTAATCATCACTCGTCCTGAGCTGAAGTGGTGATCCGTGGCCACAAAACACTCGCCCTGGGAGCCCACAGCTCTCGTCGCCTCTTCTTTCCAACCACTTTGATAGCTGGGGACTCCATAATCAGAAACAGCCTCTCACTGCCTCCCTGGAGCCACAGTCCCCGCTATCCTAGCTGCGCTCACTCCCATCCTCTGTTTACCGTGTTATAATGCACACTGGGACAGTGATGCAGCTCATAAACAGTCCGAGCTAACCAAAAAGGACTTTAATGACCTTTTAACTTTTTTAAGCAACTGTGGAAAGTCCGTTTTTGTTTCCATTCCCATTACATGCTGACCCGTGGCGCGGAGAGATTCAGTCGAATATTCAGCTTCACACCTGGCTTCAGTCTGCCTGCAGAGCCCATAATATTGGTTTTATCGACAATTTAATCTGTTTTGGAGCCGTCCCTCCCTTTTCAAAGCCGACCAAAAGTGGCTGGGTAGCCACATGTTAGCAGCTCAAATCTGTCACTGTTCCCCACCACTCCTCCTTTGAATGTTTAGCTGTGCACCTCACAGGTCCTAAACCGATTACTATTGTTACTGTCTACAGATCACCAAAACCTTCTGTTTTTCTCGTGACTTAACCATCCACATTGATAACCTATCCAGTACTTTTACCAATGATTTCACCTCACTCCTGGACTGCCTTTTTATCACACAGTATGTTAACTTCCCAACCCATAACAAAGGACATACACTTGATTTAATCTGCTGCACAGGTATTACTCCCTGTAATCTCTCAGATTCAGAGCTCCCCATCTCGGATCATAAAGTTGTGCTCTTTAAATTACATGCCCCTCTCTCAAAAGCCAATGAGCAATGGTCCATCTCCTTCAGAAACATTAAACACGTTGATCACACAGATCTCACCACCCTCATCAACTCCTACCTTAGTCCTCCATCACCTTCCCCTGCTGACATGGTGACCCACTACAATGCCTGTCTGTCCTCTTCCCTTGATGCCCTTGCCCACCATTCCACCTCGGATCAGTAACTCCACCCTTGCGCCTTTTTCTCCTGCCGGCTCACACCGGCGGAGAGGAATTATGATGTGGGGAACCGCGAGCTTCTGGCGGTCGTGCTGGCTCTCCAGGAGTGGAGGCATTGGCTGGAGGGTTCCACCTTTTCCTTTCAATGTCTGTACTGACCATAAAAACCTCTAACACCTTGGTTCTGCCCGTAAGTTAAACTCTCGCCAAGCTCTGTGGACTTTGTTCCTGGGCCCTTTCAACATCAGCCTAACCTACCGGCCAGGCTCCAGGGATGTCAAGCCCAATGCCCTGTCTCGCCAGTTTGCCCCTCCGGAGGGGGAGCCATGTGAGGAGACCATCCTGCCTTCATCGTGTGTGGTTTGAGCTGCCAGATGTTCTGACTGTTGTTGATCGGTTTTCCAAGGCTGTGCATTTTATTCCTCTGCCCAAGCTTCTCTCTGCCCTGGAGACCGCCAGTCTAGTCATCGGGCATGTGTTCCGGCTGCATGGCATCCCCCGGGACATTGTTTCGGACCGAGGTCCCCAGTTGGCATCCCAGATTTGAAGAGCCTTTTGCCAGGCTCCTCCTGGTATCATCCCCAAACCAACGGCCAGACGGAGCGGGCTAATCAGGACTTGGAAATGGCTCTTCGCTGTGTCACCGCTCACCACCCGGCCTCCTGGTCCACCCACCTTCCCTGGGTTGAATATGCCCACAACTCCCTGGTCTCCTTTCATGGATTCTAATGGCCCCCAGTTTTCCCTACGTAGGAGGCGGACTCAGCTGTACCCTCGGTGCAGGGGCATCTCCGGCGGGCCCACCGGGTTTGGCGAGAAGCCTGGGCAGCCCTCACCCGCACCGCGGCTCGGAACAAGAGGTTGGCGGACCAACACCGGACCCCAGCTCCTGACTACCAGCCTGGGCAGAAGGTTTGGTTGTCCTGCTGAGTCCCGGAACTGGCACCCAGGTACATTTGACCTTATGAAATTGACCGGGTAATAAACCCCAGTGTGGGCAGACTGTGGCTTCCACCTGCCTAAAGGGTTCACCCATCGTTTCATGTCTCTCTACTCAATTGAAGATACAAGATGGCGCCGTGTATGGCTGCCTCGGTGTGTTGCTGTGCAGCAGCTTGTCTTGTTTTGTTTGTTAATTCAGTGTTTTGTCTCACAAATCGGAGCCCCTTTAAGTAGAGAAGAGCTCATGAACATCAGGGAAAACACTCCTGTGGATCTTTTTCACATTTCCACAATTCCTCATCCCTTCTGTGGAAATTCTGGAAACTTTGGTCAAAGGTGCGCTCACCTCTGTTAACGCAGTGAGGATACGCAGGAGAGGGACATGCGCCGGTGTGCTTGTGCGCCTCCACCGACGTGGAATACACACTCCGCTACCGGGAATATTTCTGTCCAACGTTCGATCACTGTGTAACAAACTGGACAAGCTTCAGCTACTGGTGAGGAATAACAGAGACTTTTCTTCATCTTCCGTTTTGTGCTTCACGGAAACTTGGCTTTGTGGATCATCACTGGATACTGCACTGCAGCTGGCAGGCTTCCAGCTGTTCAGAGCTGTCCGCAACACGGAGCTCTCCGGCAAAACGAAAGGTGGATGTATCTGTTTTTACATAAACAGTGGCTGGTGCAAAGATGTGACTGTGATCCTACAACACTGTTCTCCTGTTCTGGAAACTTTCATCGTGAACTGTAAACCCTATTATTCCCCCCGGGAGTTTGCTTCATTCATTCTGGTCGGTGTTTACATCCCGCCGCAGGCCAACGTGCAGGAGGCACAGCGCACGCTCGCTAACCAGATACTGTGTGTGGAGCGGAAAACCCCCCCAAAACTTTTGTTATTGTTCTTGGTGACTTTGACAGAAGTTATTTCAGCCATGAACTCCCCAAATACCACCAGCTGATTAAATGCCCGACCAGAGAGGAGAACACCTTAGATCACTGTTACACAACCATCAACAACGCATATCCCGCAGTCCCTCGCGCTGCACTGAGCCAATCTGATCACACCATGATTCACCTGATTCCTGCATACAAGCAGAAATTAAAAACTTTCTAAACCTGTAGTAAAAACAGTGAAGCTAAGGATGATTTTCGGGCATGCTTGGATTGTACTGACTGGGATGTGTTTAGGACTGCTACTAACTGTCTGGATGAGTACACAGAGGCTGTGACTTCATACATCAGTTTCTGTGAGGACAGTTGTATCCCATCACGAACCAGGGTTATTTATAACAACAACAAGCCCTGGTTCACAGCAGAACTCAGACAGCTGAGGCTGGAAAAGGAGAAAGCGTTTAGGAGTGGGGACAAAGGCCTGATATTCGTATCTGATGACCTGATCAGTGACCTCCCTTGGGCCCTATGCAAAATTTTGCTAAGGGCCCTCCTACCTGATTCATGAGCTGACAGTTACACTTGACACCCCAGTGCTCCACTAAAATCCCCCTTCCTTTAAAACTGTTTGCTCGATCTGTCAGTCTAAGTATAAATAGATCTATACAGAACAAAATGACATATAAACAAACTATATTTACTGACGATCAAGCATCTCCTCTACTGACTAAGCAAAGCAACTGTAAATCATAGATGACAATATTTATAAAATGACTGGACTGGTTCTCACTGGTTGCTGCTTGAAATCTTGTGTGTCATGTGAATGCATGTGTAAGCATGACGCCGTTATCTTTCCTGAGCTGCAATTCATAAAATGTTACATGTGTCATAACCTTGGTGAGTTCCCTTTGCACAACGCACGCACACCATAGATTTACTAATTAAAACCTAGATACCGGATGTCGCCCAGAAAAGATGGCGGTGCCATTCATTTCTGCGAAAGTTGCTCACCCAGCGCATGTGCCAAATTTTTTTTCTGACACACGCATGCATTACTTCCTGGACGAGCGAACAGCGCTCTGGATCTCGCTCTGCGCGTCCATGAGTGCTACTCGATGCTACGCTACATACTATGCTAGCGGACTTCTACGGGACTCGCCTCAGATGTGAAACCGCGGATGTGTGCAGACGGCAACAGCGACCGACAACGAAGTTCATGTGAGAAGTAAGTTTATATTAAATCGCTAAAATCGTTGATTTCATGGTTAATACGTGTTAAATATTAACCAGTGAAAACGAGTCACTGGATTCTCCACAACAAACCACAACCAGGCAAGAAGAGTTCATTCTGTCTCTCTATCATTTTTATTGACACACTGATGCTGTGTGTGTGTGCATGTGTGTGAGAGAGAGAGATAACTACAACGTGCAGGGTACAGGTATTATTTGGTCTTTATAAATAAGTTCTTTACCTTTTTATATTGAACAGTATATTTTTATGACATGTCTTCAGTGTTAGAGCTGATATGTGTCATGGTTCTCCACAGCTGTCTACTGCAGTCAGGGCTGAGCTGAGTTCATCATGCAAGACTTCTCTTCGGTGCAACACCGTGTCCTCCTACAGTCACATGATCTGTCAGGACTTTATTTATTTATGTTGCAGCATATCAGATGCAATGTGTTGATTCATATCAAGAACATTAGAAACATCCTATCTCAAAAGGATGCTGAAAAACTAGTCCATGCATTTGTTACTTCTAGACTGGACTACTGTAATTCATTACTGCTAGGATGCCCCAATAAGTCTGTGAAAAGCCTCTAGCTAATCCAAAATGCCGCAGCACGAGTTCTGACAGGAACTAGAAAAAGAGATCATATTTCTCCAGTGTTAGAATCTCTACATTGGCTTCCTGTAAAATTCAGAATAGAATTCAAAATACTGCTCCTAACCTACAAAGCCCTTCAAATCAAGCTCCATCATATCTTACAGAGCTCCTAGTTTCATATTATCCCAATAGATCACTTCGCTCTGTAAATGCAGGATTACTTGTGGTTCCCAGAGTCTGTAAAAGTAGAATGGGAGGCAAAGCCTTCAGCCACCAGGCTCCTCTCCTCTGGAACCAGCTCCCAGTTTGTGTCAGGGATGCAGATACCCTGTCTATATTTAAAGTTAAACTTAAAACCTTCCTTTTTGATAAAGCTTATAGTTAGAACTGCTCAGGTCTTTAATAAACCATGTCTTTATTATGCTGTTATAGGCCTAGACTGCTGGGGGAACTTATATCATGAGCATCTTTCTCCCTCTCCCGTTCTCTCCTTCTCCCTCTCTGTTTATATCTCTCTCCTTCTCCCACTTTTTTCAATCTCTCTCTCTCTCTGCCCCCATGTATCTACATTACATGTCACTAACTCTGTTTTCTCTCTCCACTAGTAGATCTGACCCCAGAGCTGCAGGATCCAAACCCGTCATTATTATTATTACTATCATTATTATTAATAACATCATTGTATTTATAAGTATCAGTTTTCACTAATTATAAGTATCAGTCTGGTAGAAATTAAAGCAACTGTTATACTACCCCCCCATCCCCCGATATGTTTACAGTACATGTCACTAACCCAGTTTGTGTTTTCTATCTCTCCTAGTGTATCTCTGACCCCAGAGCTGCAGGACCCAAACCCGTCATTATTATTGTTATTATTCATATTAATATTAATATCATCACTAATAATAACAACAACATAATTGTATTTTTAAATTATAAGTATCAGTCTGGTAGCGATTAAAGCGGCGGTTGTACAACTGTCCTCTCTCTCT
The DNA here is from genome assembly GCF_022379125.1 of Scophthalmus maximus. Taxonomy (NCBI): domain Eukaryota; kingdom Metazoa; phylum Chordata; class Actinopteri; order Pleuronectiformes; family Scophthalmidae; genus Scophthalmus; species Scophthalmus maximus. The sequence continues at coordinate 31,495 of NC_061530.1, forward strand.
CTTCTCCCCTACTGTCTCTCCTCCCACCCTCTTTCTGCCCACCTCTCCTCTCTTCCTCCTCTCTCTCCTCACCCCAACCGGTCGAGACAGATGACCGCCCACAACTGAGTCTGGTTCTGTCAGAGATTTCTTCCTGTTAAAAGGGAGTTTTTTCTCTCCACCGTCGCCAAGTGCTTTGCTCATTGTGGGATTTGTTGGGTTTTCCCTGTAATATTGTAATATTGACCTCACTATGTAAAGTGCCTTGAGACAATGTATGTTGTGATATGGCGCTATACAAATAAAATTGAATTGAATTGAATTTAAATTTCAATGATACACTGATATTTTGTCTTTGATTATTTGAGAAGTCTTTTAGGAGCCTCACCACTTTGAAGTACAGCAAATATGATCTGCGTTCATGATGGATTAAAAATAAATTAAATCTTTTATGACGTGAGATTCATCTGTTTTGTAAGTTAAACTCAGCTTATGGTGATGAATAATTGATATTTTGGATGTTTTTATTTATTTGATGTCACAACATCATCAGACTTCCATATGTAGATGAATTGAAGGCTGCATGTGACTCTTTTTATGAAACAGTTCCACGTTTAGAATATTTCAACATCACTGGAGAACCACTTGTTTTCATGAAATACATTCTTTCCCCACATGTTTGATAAAGAAAAAGGAAAAAAAACAACTGATAGAAGTTCGAGAACTTTATTTTATCAAAATATTAAAGCATGTTACTGAACATTTAGATGAATGAGTGAACGAGAACATTTAAAATAAAACATAAGAACCGTACAATAACACTAACAGGTCGGACCGAAGCTTCATCGTCCCTGACGGTGGGTTTACACGGTGTCAATTTTAATTTTTTTTATTTCGTTTGTCGAGGTGGTGAAATGAACTGAACTGAAATCCATCGAACTGTCAAACTCTCTGCGGGTGAATGAGCTCATACGCCGCCTGCCTGAGCAACTCAGCCTGTTGTTGTTAGCTCAGAGCAACACGTCAACACCGCAACCTGCTCCTCGTTTATCTTCTGCTTCGGTCTTTAAAACATCTCGACGAGCGGATCACAACCATCCGACCCACATGTATTTTAAATCCGTTCCGCCTGACATCAGTCTTCAGTACCAGACTGACTCCACATACTCGTTCTACGTTCACCGTAACCGAGCAAGAAACCTCGTTCCGAGGACGCGACGCGTACCCAGCTTGCACCGCGGCCGCATTGGATTTTTCGCTGCAGTATCACGGAAATGGCCAGCATGTCGTTTTTGCTTCAAGGCTGAGCGAAGTCCCCGGGGCTTGGCGCGCACACACACACAGTCCGGACTCAGGATGAGCACTTATTCACTGACACACACACATGCTCTGTATATGCTCTCTGTGCTTCTTTTTGTCTTTGTTGGTTCGTATGTGATTTTCCCTCAGTCTGTACCTGTGATGTTGTTCCTGTTGATTTCCCCCTGGCTACTGTGTTTTGCTACCGGTTCTTATGCCTGAGATTATCTGTTTCTTTTTCTACACTCGTGGACACTCTCAGTAGAATTTAGTTTTACTTTACACAGTAAGTCTGTTTTGTTTTCCGTTTATTAAAACTATTATGTAAATTGCCATCTGCATTTCGGTCCAGTTCTTGCATAACCATGACACTTCCTTCTCTTCCAGAGCGAGAGGAGTTATAATTCTTATTCATAAAACAGTTCCATTTGAAGTGAAAAATATAACTAAAGATAAAATGGGAAGATATTTAATAATCCAAGGATTTATGTTTTCAGAAAATCTAACTTTGGTGAACCTGTATGGCCCCAACATAGATGATTATCATTTTTTTAAAGATCTATTTCTCACTCTCGCAACATTTACAGGACAGTACATAGTAACAGGGGAATTTAACTGTACATTGAATCCTAGTGTAGATAGATCCACAGGACTAGACCAATCACATAGCAAATATAGAGAAGCTATTCACTGTTTCATCAAATAATTACGTTTGCTGGATATATGGAGGTACTTGAAACCGGATCATGCAGTATTTTGTTTGGTGTATGTAAATGAAAATCTGGCAAAAGACCCACCCAAATGGTAAAAAAATGTAAAGTTTGTAAAATACATAGAAAAACAAATGAATTCTTTGAAAGAAATACCACACAAATGTGGGCATGTACAAAGTGGGAAGCATTTAAAGCTTTTCTCAGAGGACATTATCAGCTATACAGGCTCAAAATCAAAAAAACTGTCTGAAGACCAACAAAAATTGGAAAACAAAATTTAAATACTTCAGGTAAAAGTTTATGAGGATGGTAATCCACAACTGGAAGCACATAAGAAAGAAAAAAGTTAAGAAAAGGAGAAGTTAAAAAAGAAAAAATACGAAGAAAAGAGAAAAAAGAAGAAAAAACCCCACAACAACCAAATGCTTTTTCCTGAGACAGATCATTTGAAGCAGGTGCGCTGATTGGCACAGCTGCAGTGAGTTGACTAATCATCTCTCTAGGAAACGAGTGGTTTAAAACAAAATCCTTTTGCAAAAGCTGGAGTGGAACCCACAGTCTTCTGGCTGAGAGACGACAGACCACTGCACCAAGGAGACCTCAATAGACACGTCATTTTGGCAAAGAAAAAAGAATTGCAGCAATCAAAGCTTGGCCTCGTACAGGACAGGTTTTGGTCAAATTTTTATGTTTAAAAATGAATATAAAATCACTGAAACAAAGCTTAGAAAAGTAATAGCCATCAAGTGATGAGTGAGCTGGATTTTTTTGATGTGAAAACAGTGTACATAGCTCAAACGCAGTAAGACGAGATAGCCGCTATGAAAGAATAAGCAGGATATGAATGATTAAGATTCGAGGATCTAGTTAGAAAATGAACTAGAAGCGCATTTCCTGCAAAAATACGATGTGTGAATGCACAGGATTGACTGCCGCGAAGCACGGTAAAGCAAAGAAGTAATGAATGAAAGAAAGAAGTAAAACAAAGAATTAATGAAAGAAAGAAGTAAATGGGTAATGAAAGAAGAGAAGTAAAGAAAGAAAGAAATACAAAGAAAAAAAAAGATATTAGTGACATTTAACGGGATTAAAACCAACAGTCTTCTTGGTGGGAGACGCAAATTTGGCAAGAAGAAACAATTTAATGAAATAAATTGATATTACAGAGAAAACCCAACAGTTACCACATCGAGCAGGCACTTTGGCGACTGTGGATGAGAAAAAACTCCCTTTAACAGGAAGAAATCTCTAGCAGAACCCGACTCCGTTGTGGGCGGCCATCTGCCTCCACTTGTTGGGGTGAGAGGGAACGGTTGTATAATAGTTGCTTCACCGTCTACCGTACCGACACTTGTAGATGGCAATGTCATAATTAATAATAATTAAAAACCATTAATAAATAATAATAGCAAAAAATAAAATAGACAAATACAGGAGGTTAAAGCAAATAAAAATGAATAGGGAGTGGCTTGGAACAATTGATGGAAATGAGCATATAGAGCTAACTCTGGCTTATTTACAACATCTCGTCGGTCAATTAATGAGCATTGTCCCTATCAAATAAATATATTTCAGGGCTCCAGAGTGGGACCAAAAATCTGTGCTGTGCGACTAAGCATTTTCCTTGGTCTCACCGGTGCGTCTGACATTAAGCTGGTCTGTCTGTCTGTAGCGCTATGGTTTTTTTTTCCACCAGTCTATAGCGAAGAAGAAAACCACGGTCTGATCTGATTAGAGGCAGAGAGCCGGCCTCGTCTCTGATACTGGTATTCTTATTCGCTGAATGTTGGTAGTTGGGGATGGGCATCGAAATCCGGTATTAAACGGACCCCGGGGCAATATTATGAAAGGCCGTATAGATAAGCAGCTAAGATAAGCGTTAGCAGTTTTGGGGCGTTAGCACCACTGCCGCGTTAGCAGCGTCGGAGCGGTGGCAACACCGGCACCTGCTCCCACTGCCTGCCAGTGAACCGGTCAAAAAATCGATGTTCGTTGCCACATGTGTAACTAATGTTTTGCAAATAAAGGCAGTGACACGGAACATTTAGTGAAAGTGAAAGTCAACTTACTCACACCAGTCAATAAGCAGAGACAACAGCTGCAGCTAGAGGGAGGATGACTGAATGAGTGACACCTCACTGTGACCTGGTTCATAGTGAAGACCTACAACCCTTTACAACAATAGAGTCCAAGGGCTTTAGGTAACAGTCTTTTTGTACATATTGAGTTGTGTTATTTTATTTATTTGATGGGCTTTATATTAGTCCCATCCCTCAACACACAACATCATGTACTTTATGAGTTATTTGTTCAAAATAGAGCTGTTCAATGTTCAACAAAACATTTGTATATTCTTCTTGTCACTGCTTGGAGTCAGAAACGATAATAAAATTGAACATTGCTTATAATAAAGCCAAAGATAAGCTACCATTTACAAAATTTAGATCTCAAATCATCCTCATGAAGAATCACCTTTATTCCTGTTTACAGTCTTTTACATAATGTGTTAAGAAATTACAAATTTATATGGGAACTGTCAAGAAAAAGGTATAATAGGTGTATTATTTCGGTGCCAAAAGGCGCAGCAAAATTATTTGGGTTAAATTATGTGTTGGTGCATCCAAATGAAAAAGTTAGGTGCAACGGTGCAACCAATGTAAAAAGTTAGACTGGAGCCCTGCATTTAGGTAAATACATTTAAAAAAAAATCACTGTAGCAATAACTGAAGCAAACTGTACAATAAAAACATAAATATATATAAAAAGTAAAACTTGAAGGAATGTGCAATATGACAAGTTATGCAATGTGTTGCTGAGATTTACAGCTGTGAAGGAGGATCAGGAGATGTGCCAAAAGGATAGTGGTGGAATGAGCGGGGATGGTGCATGTGCGTTAATGTAACGCATAGTGAAGGATAATGTCCTTTGACACGTCCTGAGACATGAGTTCATCTTACACCCCCTGTATTCTGTGATTATGGCGGTTTGCAGCAAAGCCATCACACTCCTTGAGTTTGGAAACATTGTACCAGGAGGCTTGAAAGTTTCACCACATGTCGCACCTGAAGTGTCCTGGGAAAGAGTTTCAATCTTGGCTAGACTGGTCCATCAGTTTTGTTGAAATCTGTAAAAAAGAAGGATAAAAAAGAAGAATTAGCAACGGCAACTATTCTATAACAGCAGAGTTGAATCACAATCAAGATCAGTCAATGAGTGGAAAAGTAACAGACTTGTCACCATTCGTCTTGCTCTAATCTGATAGAGGTGTTTATATAGGTGGTGTGAATCCGAGCTATTCATTAATTATCAGGCTGTACATTAACATTGCCACTGTATCAGATTGAGAGTTGGTATACCTGGAGGTCCACTTGGGTCACTGGTCAGCGGGAGTGTCCTCTGTTATGCCTTCTCAGAGTCTGGATGTCGGATGTTTGGGGTCCTAAGGAAACATCTAAAATAAATACAGTATATAAATAAAAATAAGGTGTTTAAATTATTTTCCATAAAGTTTTGTCATGCATTCTTTACATGACTCGCTGGATAGATGGACAGAAAAAAGCAGTGAACAATATCAGCCAAATGTAAAAGTGAAAGATTTACCTGGAGGTCCACTTGGGTCACTGGTCAGCAGGGGCGTCCTCTGTCACCCTTTTTCCGAGTCTGACTGCTGTGATGTACTTGGTTTGGGGGAAACATCGAAAAAAAAATATTTTTTTTAATTTAAGGTGTTTTGTCATGCATTTTTTAATGACTTGTTGAATAGATGGACAGAATAAAGCAGTGAAGGTAGCAAGACAAAAGTAGCCAAATGTACGAGTGAACAATTTCCCTGGAGGGCCAACGGTCAGTGGGGGCTCTTCTGTCTTGCTGTCCAAGTCTGCTGTGATGTTTGGAGTCTTTGGGAAACAACTAAAGGTAATTCATTAAAATGTTTTAGAATGCATGCAATCATCATGACCGGTATATGTGTAAACATGCTCTTGGACAATATTGAGGAATGTAACGCTGTCGACATGCAATTTCCCCTCTGATATTACATCTTACCTGTAATCATCGGTCGGTTACACTTTCCAAAGAAATGGAAAAGTACAAGGCAGCACAACAGATGTGCCTGTGTGGGCCGATGCTGCTGTGGCAGTGCAGCAAGGTTCTGCATGGAGTAAACTGATGGCGTGATGTGTGGCTCGGGGTGGCCAATAAGTCCCAGGTCCTGGCAGAGTACAGGTCAAGAAGGGACGGCAGGTCGATGGAGGAGGTGAGGACGACGAATTGGTCTGTGGTAAGGGTTCTTATGAGTTGATCCAGTGCGTTAGAAATGAAGAGAACGTGAGGCAAAGACTGGCAGGACATAGGTAATTTTCTGCTTTGAAGAATTAACAGGGAGTTGATGGGTTTGGTGTTGATGGAAAGTTGAGCCAGCGCTGCAGCACGGTGTCTCTGTTGAACCAGCTGTTGAAGGAGGTGAGGTTAAGGTGGGCAGGTATCGTCACAGAAGAGAAACTGCGTTTCTGACCAGGTGAAAGTATACTTACATGGGCCTCTTGCAAGTCTTCTGGGAAATTGAGTGGGAGTGTGGGGGGTTTTGCTGGTAGGTACAAGTAGATCGAAAAGGATGTTTTTGTTATCAAAGTAAAGATAAGTAGAGACAGGGAGCCAGAAGAAGGTCGTTCAAGACCGGGGCAATGCGGTCAAGGGAATAAGAAGTGAAGAGCAGGTGAGAGGCAGAAGAGTTCCAAATGTGTCAATTACCGGAGCTCCAACTTTCATAGCCACAAACTTGAGGTCGGTCACATTATGTACGTAGTGTATTTTGTGGACTTGAAGGTATTTTTTCACATAAACGGCAACTCCACCACCTCGTCTGTTGGCAATTTGTGGGAAATTTGTGTAGGACAGGTGTCTGTTGCCGTAGAACATCTGTAGCCTTCTAAATGGAGAGTCTCAGAAACAAAGGAGCCTCGTACGTACGTTTCTGTGAGACATAAAACATCAGCCAGACACAGTTCGTGATGGTTCTTGATTTTATTCATCTGAGACTGTCATCCTTCCGTGTTTTGGTGAACAACGGTGAGGGTGTCGTGTCTGCTCAATTTTAGTTTGATGTGAAATAGAAGCATCAGGTCGTCCAAGTTGAGCTGCTCATGGTGTCCAAGTTTGCAGTAATTTCTGTGTTGGCAAATATTTTGCTCTTATCCATGTCCAGTAGATGCAGTCCACTGAGAGGTGACTCTACTTGGAGCTACATAAGCCATGCCAGGTTCAAAAAGGCGCTTGAGTGAGACGACACCCGACTTTCTCGTCTTACCATGAACTTTGTGAATCGTACAAGCAAAAGCCAGCTTAATGGGAAACTGTCTGCGTACCACACCTTTCTGTTTCAGATTGCCCTCAGTCAATGTTCACAAGATTGTCAGGTACCATATTGTAATTCCTTCCAGCAGTTTCGTCATCAATCTTGAGTCCAAGCATAGTGACACGTGCAGATCCATGTTGTTCAGAGATGACCAACCTGGCAACAGTAGCAAACTAACCTTTCACCCTTCTAGGTTTTGGGTCAGGATAACTTGAGCACCTTCAGCAACTTGCAACATGTCTGGTAAGTCAATTCGGTCTCCTTTAAACGGCTGGGCTTGTCGTGACATTTTGCCGGTTCGTGAGTCCTTTTTGTCGTCTTCAGCATCAATGGTAGAAATGTCGCACCCGAGTTTAGTCAACATCGCAGAGTTGTGGGTATCTACTTGTTTGTAAGTAGAAAAAATGTGCAGGACATCAGTCAGACAATGTGCTGGATCAGTGACAGCTCGTGACAACAAAGCTACGTCTTCTTTAGATCATCCCACTTGGGTTTCACACGGATCCAGTTCAACGTTTCCGCAAAGGCAATGACATCCTTTTCACGGAAATCATGCATCAGAGTGATCATCTGAAAGTGTTCTCGCCACAAGTCAATCTCCAACGGTTCATGCACACAAAGAAGTGTGGTCTGTCGCACTGGTGGTAACTGAAGAAAATCTCCAACAGCTGTCACTGACATTTCTCCTAAGGGTCTCAGACTGCCTTTGATCTGCTTGAGTCTCGCATCAACCTAGGCAAAAAGGTGCTTTGACACCATGGACACTTCGTCGACGATGATGATTTCAGCATTGAAAAGATCCTATCTGACTTCGTCCAATTTGTTGCCAAGTAAATGGGGGTCCAAGTAATGGGGGTTTCAGACTTTTCGGTAGCTTGAGGAGAGAGTGGATCGTCGTGCCCGAGATGTTAAAGGCTGCAGTTCCAATGAAAGCAGTCAACAGGACGTGGGTTTCGAAATGTCAGCCTTGTCAACGTGTCTCGGCAGTTTGCACAAGATGTTAGATGCCTCAGAGTACAAACAAACATTTGATGAGATGCGACTTACCCGTTTCAGCACCGCCATTTATGTATAAGAAAAAAAACCTCATCCGGTTTATGCACCACTCTCAAACTGTGTAGAATTCAGGAGCTTGCTTTTAGTTCAGGTTCTGAAACATTTGCCGGAACAGTGCAGGATCTATTGCAGGGACCTCTCTGATGTCTGTAAAAGCATTAGGCCGAAGGCTGTAGTCTTGCACATTTTCTTGTTTGTCTTCACAGTGTGGTTGTCTTGCTTTGAGTTCTTCAATACACTCCAACCTAAGTAGCTCAGATTCAGGTGCAAGTTTAGACCATTCATCATCACACTTCTGTTCTTTTCATACTCTTTGACAGCACTTATAATCTCTTTGCTGTTTTTTTTATTTGTCTGTTTCTTTTGACAACGTGTGGGACATACTCGAGATGGTCAGTACCGGGCAGTCGAAAACAGCCGTTGTTGTAGAAAGACTGGTAGGTAGGGAAGCGCTGTCTATTCAGTTCCTGGTCTGATTGATAAGGAATGTAAAGTTTCAGCAATGTGCCATAGTGTTGCTCTTGAGCCTTTTTCTTCGGAGGGTCCATAAAATCTGATGACAGCAGGCTTATCGTTCCGGTTTGGGGTGCATAAAATGTGATCAACTGCCGTTTACCAACACGCCGGCGCACGATTCTCATTTTGCCTTCATCGTGTAGTTGTAATTCTGCCTGAATTAGCAACCAATTGTAATTTCATTGTGACATGTGAATTAAAACTACTGAAAAAGTTACGGCTTGGGACTCTAAAACTAACTGCAAGCACGAAAGTCAAACAAGGCAGGCGGGACCTATGCATCGCTCTTCTTCTCCTCCCTATTTTTGTTTCAATGGCAATTTGCAACCATGTGGGGCATTAAAGCCACCAACCAGTGACGGACTGGCCATCTGGAATTTGGGCAAATGCCAGCAGGCGATCCTCTAATGGGCTGCTGCAGAATGTGTCATTGCATTGATGAAAATAATACTAATAAAACTATTTTGTTTTCATGCATGCAGCCACAAACCCAAAGCAGCTGTGCGAGTAAGTATGAGACTGTTTTGACCGTGCAAGTGTTCCTGCGCATTGACAAGGGCGAAGTCAGTGGGACAAAGTACCTCAGACCTGCGGGATGGATCATAATCTCCTGGTAAAGAAAAACACCAGTATCTAAAAAACTACGTGAGAGATTTTGACGTGAAAGAGGCCGCAGACAATTTTGTGAACTGAACAAACACAAAGTGTCTAAGTGAGGAATGAGAACTGGAAGTTAAAACACACACAAAGAAAAGAAGAGCTGTGCCAGGGGAGTCTGGTGATGCGAGCTACCATTGTGGATCTATAGAAACAATATACCCAACATCATTGGGGACTTTAAGCAGATCTAGCATGTCTGGATCCTTGTAATTTCCCACCGACAAAAGCTAATGGACTATCACCAAATGCACTTCAGAACATAAGTAAATGCCTCCAGCTTTTTATTTGATGGAGATGCAACAGTTTTTTGATCCCAGACCGTCACTGTTCATAATGTATTGTATTATTTGCTATTAAAAATAAGGAAATTTGTTTCAAATGTTTATTTCAACTAGCCAAAACAAATCATTGAAGTGGAATTCAAAACATCCAACATGTAAACCAAGCTTCTCAGTCATCTGGTAAGTTCAAACAACTTATTCTTTTACAACTATACGAAAACAAAATATAAAATGTGGTAAAAAAATTAAATACTTTTCCAATTTTAAAATTTAAGGCATAAAAGAACTGTACAAAAGCTAATTATACAAAGAAAATTTGTTTCAAATGTTTATTTTAACATGTATCACTACAAATAGCCCAAAATTCTCATTAAAGTTAAATTAGCCAAAAATTATCATTAAAGTTAAGTTAAGAACTTCTGTCCCGAACCAACATTTTTATGTGGGTACAAAGTGGGCTAAATAATGGGCCCCATATGGGATTCTCAGATCACACCCATATGGGATTGTCTGCGGGTTCCATGTTGGCCCCAATCCAATTGCCCATGTGGGTTTAAGGCAGGATTACACAAGTTTTGGGTAGGCCCCAGCTGGGCAAAACAGACAAAATCCATCTTGGGCCCAGCTTTTAGTCCTATGTGGGTCCTACATGGGGACAACATGAGCTGTAACATGGGTTGCAAGTGGGATAGTCTGCAGGTTCTATGTTGGTCGCATGCTTGCCCATGTGGGTTTAAGGCAGGATTACACTAGGTGTTAAGTGGGCCCATCTTGGTCCCAGCTTTAAGATCCCTGGTCTATGCTACTCCACTGACCATAATGAAAGGATTTGAATAATTTTCAAATAAAATGATACATGCATCCCACTTTCACCAACCTCTTACCTTTTACAGATGTACACAGACAAATATTGCCTTACAACATCCCAATTGAGTACTGAGCACAATTTGAATAAACATCCAACCTAGAGCTGCAACAATTAATCAAAAAATAAATTATTAATCACCAACCAGTTTGAGTCAGGCTCTATCTAATTTACAAAATGGCCACATTTTCTGATTTCAACTTTTTATTTATGAATATTTTCTGTTTATACAAAATTATTGGTAATGAAAATACAAAGCAATATTACAAGATAGTCTTGAAGTTAAAGTTGAAGTTCTTTACTTTGTTTTAGTAGTTTTACTTGTAACTAACTAATATTTTAACAGGGTAACTGTACTGAAAACAAATTGAACTCATATTCCACCACTGCTTACTACTGTTTAATTTGGCACTGGCTGTCTGGATGCCCTTTCGACAGTGCCCTCTCTGCTTCCTGCTGGTTCACCTGTGCTGTCAATGAGTTCTTCTTAAGAGCCTCTGTAAAACAAATTTGGTTGACAGTATGAGCTATGAACATTAAAAAACATTCTCTTCAAACACCATTTAGAATTAAACAATGGCCAACTTCAGGGCCATATTGGCAAAAGTATGAAGAATTTGATGGATAATCATTATGGATTTTTAGCACTAGAAAATATTTATGAAGTACTTGAACTTAATAAAACATTTCATTATAATACTCCCTCATAATCATAATATATAATAGCTTTGTGAGGTGTGTAGAAATAAAATAAAATGACAAACATGTTTTCACATTAAAATGCCAAAATGCACTTCAATGGTAAAATGCAGGCTTCAGATTTGAAATAAAAATGCTATTTATATGTATATATTGATTTAAACTTTAGTATTATTACTAAAGAAATTAGATGAGCAGTTCTCAAAATAGTGCAGTCCAGTACAAAGAGATTCCTTACATTTTCATCTCGTGAGACATTTTTCCTCTAATTTACTTTAATTTTTACTTTAATTTTTCCAACTGACGGAATCCATCAGGGCAACGGAGAACTTTAATCCCCGCAGATGTAATGTTAACTTACTTACTTACCATATACAACGTTGAAAAGACGCAAGTCCTTAAACTTCTTTTTCCCGTGACGGCCAAACATATAAACAGTAACAATAAAATAGCTTATCTGCCTTTCTCAACTACCAGCCTGTCTGCCCCCACCTCAGTGAGTGAGGTGGGGGGGGGGGGGGGGGGGGGATAGTTTATTCTGCCTTTGTTTTCGAGAGGGGCTGTATAAAAAACAGTACCGTTATGTCGACTAATTAGGTTTAATAGGCCTATTAACATTAGCTAAAGTTAGCTAAAACGCTCACTTCAACATTAGCTGAGTTCAAACAAGCATTTTTGCAAATTCCCCAGTGTCGTGTCAAAAAAAAAATGACGGGGCTTATCTTGGATCTTCTGAAAGTATATTTTTAAGAAACTATTAAATTTAAAGCAAAAACCATGTGCCCTGAATAATAACTCATTTTTTATTTAAAAATAGGCTTTATTAATATTGTTTTGTTATTCAGTATTATATATATATATACATATTCTTATTTTAATTTTATTTTTATTTATTTATTTATTTATTTCTTCTTCTGTATTATATCTCTTAGTAAGGAAATACAATTATTACTGGGAAAATCTATTGGCTATCCAGTGGCATAAGGATATGCTGTTGTAGACAGTCATCCACACACCTGTCTGGCCATGTAGTTCCTTCAACTTGGGTCCCACCCCATGCCCACTTATATCCCCTATGGGGCCCTTAGAGTTGGCCCACATGGGCTTTCCATGTGGGGCTCATGTTAAGTGACCCATATGGGACCCACATAACTCGCCTACTTCTATCCCATGCCCACTTTGCCGACTCATATCCCCTATGGGACCCATATGGTCAGCCCACATGGGCTTCATATATAGGAACCATGTTACTGAAACCATATGGGGCCCAGACAATTTGCCCAGTTCAAGCCCATGCCCACTCTGTACCCATATGGGGCCCACATGTACATGTTTGCTGGGTCATTTGGCAATTTTAAATAAATTATGTGATAACTATACCTAAACAAATTTTAAAATGTCGACAATAAATAGGTTTAAATAGTGATAAAATACTATTTCAATTGTCACATTTAACGCACAAAAGCAAATTTGTTTCAAAATGTTTGTTAACATGTAAAATTACAAATAGCCAAAACAAATTATCATTAAAGTTAAATTAAAAACAAATAACATGGAAGCCGATCTTCTAGGTGATGTTGTTTGTTAAAACAAATTATGAAGTGACAATTATACAAAGACAAAATTTAAAATGTCAAAAATAAATGTTTAAATGAAAAGAAAATACTAGAAAGAAATTTGTACAAAAAAACAAAACAATTTCTACCCATCGGAAACATGTGCATTTTCAGTGACAGATGCTTTCCGAAAAAAGCAAACTGACTGTGACGAAGCTGCTCTTCAGGGAGAAGCTGGAGTAGCTGGCTCTTAAAAGAGCCGTTGTGTGCTGCAGCTTCAGCCGTGCACATGGTCCCCGCGTCCCGTCAATGGCGCCTCTGTTTGCGGCTCCTGAGGCAGATTGGCCCAGGTGCCGACCGGACGTCGTTTTTTTCCACCGGCACGTCGCGGCGGCGGTGCAGGTTGAGACCGCCACAGAATAGTGCTGGGGAGGAGGGCGGGGCTGTGGAGCGGCCAGAGACGCAGCTTCAGCCGAAGCCGAGGGTGTCCCCGCCTAGAGCGTTGCTCTCTGTGGCCTCTGCGGCCCTGCCATGAGGCCTGGAACCCCAAAGCCTGAGGTGCTGCTCGGACCCAGGAAGTGTTTCCTGGAGGTGCGTCAGCGCCCTGTTTAGAAAAGGCCCAAAGAGCCTGTAGCAGGCCTTTCCTCATCTGCTCCGGCAGTTGAGACATGTTGAGCCACAGGTTGCGCTGGATCATGGTCATCCATGCCATGATCCGCGACTGCGTCATTGCCAGTGCAGAGGAAAGGGTCAGGGTTGTTGCCGCAATCTTCCCAATCTCATCGGTGAGCTCAGAGGGGAGAGCCCCTGGCTGAGCCCCAATGGATGACAGGGACGATGCCAACAACGACCAGTGTTCACCGCTGCTGCCGCCTGGGCGGCGCACTGGTGGGCACGGTCAGTGAGCCTGGTGGTGACCTGGTCACAAGGCGATGGTGGAGTTGGTCGGCGTCCCCCGAAAAACATCGCCTTCGGCAGAAGGATAGCCGTCAGGCTGGGCTCCAGTGGGGGGACGGCAGGGAACTCACAATCCATCGCTTCCCCGACCAGGGTGAGGGGAACGAACCTTGCGACCGGGGCTCTAATCCTTCCAGGATTCGCCCCGGCCTCCGACAGGAAGGAACGTAATTGGGGGAAATGGGGCCACCTGGGCAGGCTCTTGGCCACAGCCTGGTTACTGTACATATCCACCACCATGGCGCTAGGCGCAGGTGCTGGGGGCTCCAGGGGCAGAGGGATCTCCTTGCGTCCCGCCGCTCTGCTGATGATGTCCGGCAGATCCCGGATGAGAGCAGCGAGAGCCGGCACGTGACCGGCTAGCTGGGCCGATCCAGAGGCAGTGGCCTCGGAGCGTGGCTCAGCATTTCCCAGACGTGGGATGGGAGATCCCGGAGGTGATCCACTAATGGAGGGAGCGGAGTCGGAAGACTCCTGCCCTCCATCGCCCTCAGCCTGTCGGCATGAGGGATCCAGGATCTCCAGTGCTTCGTCGACGGTAAAGCTAGCGCGCTTCGCCCAGCTATCGTCATTGTCGCCGTCGTCGACCTCCTGCATCGCCGTAAAGGCGTCAGCCCGCCGCTGCTTCTCAGCCAAGGGCAGACGTGCACAGTATGAGCACGTGGCCCGAGGCGTGAGAGCTACACCTGCATGCTCCGGACCGAGGCAAGACTCGCAACGGGCATGCAGGTCGAAGCTCATGATATATCCTGCCTGGCAGGACGAGCAGAGGTGGACAGCGTCGGAGGAGTGTTTGGACATCGTCTCTATTTTTCAACTTCACTCTTTGCTTGCTGAAGAAAAAGAGGGAGCAGACATCAGGTCACGCAGGTGTTTTAAACTGATGAGTGGACCTGATTAGGGCCCGGCTAAACCCAATAGCGACAGCTCTTAGAGGGCGAAGCCTATACCAAATAGAAACAGATTGTTCAAGTCATCAGCGCCAGATGCTGATGCTGACGTTCTTGGCTCAGGTGTGTGTCCGAGGGTGATTGCCACCTTCAAGCCATTTATTTGAAGGGACAAGTTCCCAGCTAGCATTAGATGCTTCTCAATGTCTTCCGCATCTTGCGGCTGGGTGTCCTTTGGCAGACGGAGATGTCAGTCTCCTCTCCCGCTGCCGACTTGTGGCCCAGAACACCGCTGATTGACATTGCGTGAAAATAAATTTTTCTGTAAAACCACAGCGGTGAAAGTTCACAGTTTCGTCAAGTGTTTGTTGGCGTTTGCCACATCTGGTGCGTCTTCTTTCCTGCATTTTCGCACAGGTGACTTCACCGGTGAGGGTGGCACCCTCACGTCACCGATGTTTTCAAAAACATGTGGCCTTTGTGCATGTCAGCTAAAGCGATGCCATCGGTAAGACCTGCCAACCTGTAGCTGCTGCACCTGATCTTCGTACAGCAGCAGCTTTAGTTTGGAAGTGGAATTCGCCACATGGACATGGCGGACTTCCACTTCCGCACCAAAGAGTTGCTTCATGTCCGTGCCCTTCTGGAGGTCCATCACCCTGACGAGAATCTCTCCAACCTGCGAAAACAAAAAAAACATATATGTAGTTCATTTTTTCATACAATTGCTTAACTTAATTATTTGCTCTTGGTTTAAATAGTTGAAATGGTCAGAGGGGCCAGAGCAGGCTTTTACCAAAAAGTTATATTGATTTAAAGATAATACAGACAACAAAAAGAGAACTTACACCACAGCTTCAAGAAAGAAAGAAGTAAAGAAAGGAAGAAAGACATTAGTGGTATGGACCGGGATTCAAACCAACAGTCTTCTAGCCTAGAGGCGATAGAACAAACCATTAAGCCAGGGTGATCTCACAAGTTAAATGTCATTTTGTCAATCAGAAAACAAGTAGGGTTTGGGTTAGCATTTACACATAAGAAGTAAAGAAAGAAAGAAATACAAAGAGAAGAAAATACACAACAACCAAATCCTTTTTGCTGAGACAGATCATTTGAAGCAGGTGCGCTGATTGGCACAGCTGCAGTGAGTTGAATAATCATCTCTCTAGGACCCGAGTGGTTTGAAACAAAATTGAACCAACAGTCTTCTGACTGAGAGACGACAGACCAGCCCACTGCGCCAAGGAGATCTCGATAGACAAGTGTCATTTTGTCAAATAAAAAAGCCTCAGCATTCATACATAAGTAAGAATTAAAGAAAAAACTGTTGTGCGTGGATATTGGTAATGGTACAATTTGTCTAAGCAATATAGTTTATCAGTTATGGCTATCAAATAATAAAATATTAACATTAAAAATATTAATATTAAATAGTAACTTTAACTCAAGCAAGTCATCCCATGCAGTTTTTCACACTGCGCGCTGTCAAGTGGGCCCTAGCTCACATGTCGCAAGTTGGGGGGTGTTGCAGATTTCACATCCCGCGTCTGCATACATGATCAGTGAGTGCACCATGTAAATCGGATGATGATGTTTGGCACATCAGTAGGTGGCACTATGACCATGGCTCAATATGACATGCAAATATGTTGAGGATGGGACTGTTATCATACCTGTGAAGTTTCGTGAACGTATGACCTCATATGGTTAAGTTATGACAGTGTGATGTTTGATGCAAAAAAATGGCCGATTTCCGATTGGGCGGGGCTAATGGCTCCCAGAGGCTTTTTTGTGGGTTGTCACATGATACATGTGAATACCACATTTCATTTATCTACATCAAATTTAAAGGTGGGGGCTTTGACTTTGAAATGTTACAGGGGGCGCTAGCAGGCCATTTGCCACCATTAGATTAAAGAGCCATTTCAAACATGAGGATTTGCCCCTCTTAACTCGTCTGCCAAGTTTCATGAGATTCTAAGCATCCCAAGTCCCTCAAACAAACATTCATATTTCATGGCGACCTATAGTTCGCCATGGTAACACTGTTTAACACATGGTCAAACGTTTCACAATTTGAAATCATCAGTGTCCCACAACTTTACTGACCAAATTTGAGGTGGATCTGGCGAACCTGCAAGGCAGAGGACATAGAAGTACAAAAATTTTAACTTCCTGTTGCCGCCAGTAGGTGGTGTTATATCCGTGGTTCAATATTGACATGCAGATCTGTTGAGGGTGGGACTGTTATCATGCCTGAGAAATTTGCTAAATATATGACCACATAGGGTGGAGTTATGACAGTATGATGTTTCATGGCGGAACATCGAAGTTTACCACCACACCACAGGAGGGCGTCAGATGAAGGGTCACAGATGTGTGTACATCACATCATCAAAGTGTTTTACCTTTTCTGAGCAATTTTGAGGTGGATCTGGTGAACCTGCAAGGCAGAGGACATAAAAGTATAAACCATTACACTTCCTGTTCCCAGCAGGTGGCGCTATGGCGTTTGGTAAATTTCGATGTGTTGAGGGTGGGGCTGTTATCAAGCCTGAGAAGTTTGGGTCAGATCGAACCATGTGCCTTTGATTACGAGCAACTTACTGTTTCATGGCGAATGATCTAAATTCTTCACGCCATTACGAAAAGTTAGGATTTTGATAACTTTTCATGTCATAGGTCTTGCGATGCTCATGTAAAATCTGTAGGAAGAGTTTGTTAAAGTATGAAACGTGTAAAACGGCAAAAAATTTGACTTTGAAATAAAATGGCCTACTTCCTGTTGTAGGAGGTAATGGCGGCCACAGGGTTGACATGATGTGTGCCAGCCAAATTTCGTACATGTCGGATAAACGCAATGTCGGGGCATCACTTTAAGGGGTGCTTTACACACATTTTGCCATGCCCATGGTGAAGAAGAATTTTACACAAATTACATCACCTGACTGGCAATTGTGTAAATTTTGGCAAACTTTCATGTATGTTTAGGCAGTCACAAATGAGTGCCATGCGCAAAGGAGAAAAACAATAAATGGAGCAAATACAAGGGCCTTTGCCAGCCTCCTGTTGGTCGTCGCTCTGGCCCTAATTAATATCAAAGTTCCTCGGGGCACCACCCTTCGAAGGAAGGGAAATGATAGCCAATTAACTGATTAAGTCTCATTTACAATATAATAACTATCAGTTTGGGATTCTGATTGAATATTAAATCAATGATTAACAACAGAATCACCACCTTCATAGTTAGCAGAGGTTGAAGGATTTGGAGTTCTACCGGTCAGCGGTTGGCAATACTCAAACTTATGCAATATTAAATAGAGACTGCATATTATAACATATTAAAAGACAAGTTGAAACAACAATATCTAATCTAACAAACAAAATATATACAAGACTGTGTGTGTGTGTGTCCGTAAAGGTCAAAGGTCTAAAAATTACTACAAACAAGATGGCGCTGAACAAAGAAATGACAAAATGGCGACATCAGAGGTGTCGGCTTGGCCACATGCTGTGCTTCTCTGATGAGGCCATTTGTTGCAGGACAAAGATTGTCAGGTTAAAAAAAGAGAGTTAGTCACAGGGTACTAACATCACATTAACCTATGAACAAATATAACAATAAGCAATGACCCAAATCAATACAGTACACTTTCCTCTGCTTAGCTGTGTTTGCGTTATGCTATGCTGTATGCCCAAGTTACGTTACCAAGTCCATGAAAAGAAGAAGAAGAAGTAAGGTCCTTTGGGAAGCTGTTTGAAACCACACAGCACAACTGCTGCATCTTTCTGGGCACACAGTGTCCTTTTTGTGTCCTCCCCAGAGTTAGATGCTCAACACTAACTCTGCTTGATCAGTTGACCATACTTTGTGTCTGCCACTGATGTGCAACCAGATTTTTTTGGTTGGTCCTTTGACAGGCTTTCGTGTCGCTGCCTGTGGAAGTTGTGCCAGTCTGCTTCAGCAGGCCTGTATGGAGGTCAGAGTCCAAGAGCAGTAGTTTCTCCCAGAGAAGAAGAGTGGAAAGAGACTTTACCCCTGAAGAAGGCATGAGGAAAGATGGGTGCGCTGGGGTTTTATGGGCCTGATGACCCCCTGGGGTCTGGGGCACACGGTGACCAATGGTAGCTGGAGCTTCGAGGAGAGTTCACACCCAAAGTGTGATAAGTGAAGCATTCTGGGGATCAGAGTTTTCCAGTCTGTTCCTTTGCCTTGGAACAAAGAACCAAATGGTCAAGTCCTCCATTTTGTGAAGCACTACAATCCCCCTTCGGTCCCAGGATTGCATTTGAAGTATGATGCTGAGAGCCCACATCTGCATCTACAGTCCATTGTCGACAGAGTTCATTTGTTAGTTCATTCGGTTTGTAACGTGGGCATTTGTGAACCCTATCTATCTTGGCTAAGCAAAGACAGTTTACAAGTGACAAAACACAATCATAACAATGACATAGTACAAAGTACATAACCTGTGTCAATAGTCAAGTAGGAACAGGAATGTTAGATATGTTAATTTGTTTGGGTGAGAGATTGGCACTTAGGATATGGCTTTGAGTTTCCTAAGGTATCTGTAATGTCCTATGCTTGTGTTGGGACCTGTGATCTCACCAAACAAAGAAACAAACAAAACAAAAATAGCGTGTAGTTGCAGAGTAAGATTATGGTGTCTAAATCAAACTGACGTTTGAGCTTTTCTTTGAGTAATAGGAGGGCTATTACTAGATTTAAGATTGAATTTGCTGCTGTTGCTGACAAACTCAAGCTAGCACTGTCAGTACTGTGAAAAGCGAACTCTTGTGCTTAGAGTTCTTAACTCTTGGTTCTCGGCTGTAACACTGCGTAGCTGGAGTCAGAGGAGCATTCAGAGGCACTGTCACTGTCTGACAGACTCTGGTCAGAGGTGCTGAAATCATCATCTGCTCTGTTGATTGGATGGTCACGGTTCTGGGCCATAATTTCTGCATATTGCCTTCTACTGCTTCTTTTTTGAAAATGTCTATCCCTGCGCAGCTGGTGGACATGGCAGTTCAACTCAGTATCCCTATGCGGCTTTTTGTCAACCCTTTTGTTCTCCGTTGAGGGTGATCTTTTGAAGCAGTAGGTGTATGTGACACTTTGGTGTGAGAACTGGTAGGTGCAAGTGTTCCCCCCTTAGCTTTGGAAGTGACAATGGTTTCCCAAGCCATCTATGTCAGCTTCCTTAACTCATGCATGGAGGGCTTAGGTCACAAAGTGCGACAATAACACAGAAAATAAAAGATAAATGAAACAGGGGTAATTACCTGTCAAGCAATATGCATGGTTTGTGATTCCGTTAGCTATCGCTGCTTCTGTGGAGCCGCTCCGATGTTTACATCTGCTTGATCTGCTTCCTTCTTTTTAGCTCCATTTTGCTTGTGGTCTTTGTCGTATATACAGTTTCTGGCAAAGGTGTTTGGTAGTTTTTTCGATGCTTAGCTTTTCTCTACCACGGTGTTTTCAAACTAACTCCGCTACCGAGCGAGTGAGTGTGCACACAGAGAAAGAGCAGCGCTGCATAGCTCGTACCCGGATGATTGACAGAGCAGAGAGACGCACTGTGATTGAGGATTTTTCTTCGGGCGCGGTGGATTCTGGCAAAGGGCACAGAGTCTGTCACAGATGATCTGTCTCACATATTACTACCAACATATAGCGACAGTTTCAGAAAATATGAAAATAAGTTATTTTTGCAAATCATATCGACAGCACCTTTCATGTAAACAAAAAGAAAAAAATTAACATAACGCAACATTAAGGTATTAATATCTTCGCTGATTGCTATAGGGCAGATTCAGAAACATACTGTATATTTTAGTGCGTTTTTTAAGCACAGGTTACTGATGCATGGGTTCTCACTCCCACCAGGTATCGCCAAATCTTCACAGCGCATCACAAGTTCGTTTTTATTTTAAGGGGTGGAAAGAGATTTTTTAAAAATATATATTGAATTAGGCCTTTATCTTGCCATTTGATACATTCCTGTAAATTATTATTTCAGATATAAACTAAGAAAAATGTTTCACAATAAGGTCACAGTGAAGAGCTTAACACAAACTATACTCACAGAGCATTTATTCTCTGCGAAACAACCTCGTCCTGCATTAGAAAAGTCTGGAGTTCAAACATCCAAAGAGCTACTGGCACATTGACCAAGCGTCCACAAGTAAACAACACTGAATCTGTCAAAAAAAATCCTATAAAGTATGATTGTCAGAAGATAATTGATAACATTAATGCATAATAGACAGAATTCCTTCCAAAAAGTTTTTAAAAAATATAACTAATCTCTGATGCAGTATTTACAGGAAATTATTTCCAACCAATTTGCTAGTTTTACAAAAAACACCTGCAGTCAATGCCTTCATTTTGTACAAGTTATCAGCTACTCTGTTATTGCACTGTTATTTAATGCTTTATTCAATGGAAAACATCCAAGTTGTCAGGGATCATCCATTTACTCAGTGAGCCTTTGAGGTTGAAGGTTGGGAACCACTGGTTGGTGGGATGGTGATTGTTCAACATAACTAATTTAAGTGTATCCGGGTATTTATCTCCAGAAAACATAAAATTGTATCCAGACAGTTTTTTTTGTGTTTGATAGCAGCAGACTAGCAGCTGGGATTGGTTGTTGATGTTCCTACAAAATAATGAATTCATTTCTTCGTCAATTGATAACTATTATTTTTTTTTTGTTCCTTTTAAGTTTGATCTGTAATTTCTGTACATTTTCAATTCTAATTTAAATACTTTGCTCATAGAATTGTAAATGCTATTTGTATAGTTGAATTATATACAATATATATATATAGATTCAAAATTTTATTTTTGTCAAATTTTGTCCAACAGGACACCGAGGCAAATGCTTCCATGGAGCAAACTGTGCTGGGAGTGTATGCTATTCAGAAGGAAGGTGCGGAGCCTGGAGATGACCCAGAGGACATCGGTGTCCTGATTAAAGGTGTGGACTTTCTCATCAATTTGAAGAGCACTGGGATCACCTGTGCGCTGTTATTCGGATTGATATACTGTTTGAACCTCAGCTACCCACCCGAGCTCAAGTGCACTTTTGAAGTCATACAGAAACATTTTCTGAATCTGGATGGGCAGAGGTTTTCATCCAAGGCAAAATTCCTAAAAAAACTAACTTCTCGAGTGAATAATGCATATTTTTTCCCTTTTTGTTGGTTTTGCTTTGAAGGTTCATCATTCAAAGTCAAATGTTCAAAAGGGCTGTTTGGTTTGCAAAGGGATATTTAACATATTGACGGTACACTGTATTGTCCAATATGTCTTTGCACTGAAACGGTAAATTAATTCAAAGTATATTGTCTGCCTGTTCTTTAAAACCAAAGTTGCTGCTCCAGGTCACCATCCACAGTCCTGCTCGGGGACTTCAACATCCATGTTGACTCCAACAGCTGTCCCTTTGCTGCAGAATTTCTGTCACTACTAGACTGCCTCAACATCATTCAGTGCGTTAATGGTCCCACTCACACCAAAGGTCACACACTGGATCTGGTGTGTTCCACTGTGTGTCTGATTGCAATGTTTTTACAGATTTTGACAGGAACGTGCGGAGGAGGCCGGCCCGTCCTCGGCTGCTACGGAGAAGAGGAAAAGAAAACACAGGGGCCCCTCATCCCCCATAAAATCCTTCTCTCCGTGGAGCACCGGGACTGGCAGGGGGAACCGAATGAGGCTGATTACCCTCCCTGCTTCGGTGGGTAAGCATATGTTGATAACATGATAATTGATCCATCTCATTCATTCCATTAGTCAGCAGTGTTTCAACGAGTCCACACCTGTATATTATAACACCTTAAATCATGTATCGTTACAAAAGAGTACCTTGAGACGTACAAGGCCCACCACGAGGGCCTTGACCCCAGTGTAAAGATGCGGGAGAACGCGATATCAAAAGTGAGCCGGGTGAAAACATTCCCCCTTTACATGGAGGCGACAGAGGGCAGATGGTATTGCCTTGGACGCCTCTGTGCGGACAGCGAGTTTCAATCCAATCGGACGACTGCAACTCGACCCGACAACAAAGACCCCCGCCATCGTTGGTGTCGCATTTGGGACCAGTGAGTGTGTTTTGGGTGAAAACAGGCCAATTACCCAAGGTGGACAAAAATATTTACTGTAATTAATGACAAGTTCCATGATATGGACATGAGTAACACGAAATGGAAACACAAAAATGGCAAAGTGAAGTGGACAAAGGTCGTCCACTTCCAATACCTGGCCCCGGGGCCATCCGGCGGCAATGCCCGTAGACGAGCGGCATCCGGCGGCAATGACCTGCCATGGGGGGTCCGATGGCAATGACCCCACTGGGAGGTAGCCTCCCTGTGGACGCGCGCGCAGCTGCAGCGGACCGTGGCCCTCCCGCGGCCACGGTCCCCGACCCACCCGTACGCAGGCAGGGGGCCCCCCCGAGCGCCAGGACACCAGCCGCCTATTTTTAGGAACCCCGCGAGGCCGGGCAAGGGGGGGTCGAAGTGCGTCCAATTGCTTCTCTGGTGAGTAGCGCGAATCTGACATTTTCAGAGGCTCACTTCCATAGGGCGGGTTAGGAGTTAGAGAGAGGGGAAGAGAGTAGGATATGAATACGTCCAGTGGAAGAGGAAAAAAGTCTGGCTTAGTTACCTTGTTAACTTTTCTATAATCTGTACAGAACCTAGGAGTCAAGTCAATTTTTGGGACAAGTAAACAGGGGGAACTCCAAGACCATTTTTCAACAAGTACTCAACCTCTTTTTTCATCAATTTATGCCTGATAGGAATAATGCGATAAGGATGTTGCTTGATGGGAGCACAATGACCTACATCAATGTCATGCTGTAGAACATTTGAGCATGTAGGTACATCTGAAAACAAGGCGAGATGACCCTGAATCAGCCGAACAACATCCTCTTTTTTTAATACCAGAAAGATAAGCCACACAAGTATCCATATGAGCCAACAACTTTTGAATTCTGGATTCGAGCACCCATAGCAGTCGGAGTTTCCTTGGTCAAACCATCCCCTGTAATGTCAGCGCAAACAACTTCAGCATAAGACTTCAACATATTAATATGACAAACACGAGACTTACGCTTTCTGTCAGGAGTATCAATAACATAGCCGGTATTACTCAGTTTCTTCTCAAACACATAAGGCCAATCACACCTGGCATGTAACAGTGACCCAGGTATCGGCAACAGAGCCAGTACCGAGTCTCCAGGCCGGAAAGATCGTTGCACAGCTCTTTTATCAAATTGCCAGTTTGCCATGCCTGTTTAGCCTTGTTACACGCATGATGAAGACGGTCTCCAGATGAACTCACAAAGTCAAGCATGTTGACATTAGGTGGAGAATCTGCCATTAGCTGCTCCCGTAACAACTTCAATGGACCTCTGACTGTGTTCTCGCACTGCAAACAACAAAAAGGGAATACCTTCATCCAACTCTGGACCACGTTCAAGGCAGTATGTACGCAACATGTACTGCAGATCCCGTATGTTAGCATATGTAAACTTCACAGGAATGAAAAAACAGTACATTCAATTTACACAGAATCATCAACGTCAGACTGAGAATCAGAGTCAGACAAATAGGAGGGAACAGCGAGCAAGTCAGGGGTGGTCATAGGATGGACGTTGTTCTGGGGGAACAAAGGGATAGGTCGTGTGTCAATATTTTCGTCAGGTGTGGACAGAGAGGGGAGAGGTAGGGTGAGAATGGGGAGAGGGTATAGGAGGGGGTTTGGGTAAGAGGAGTGGGGGTAGTCGTTATGTCGTTAGTCATGTTAGTTTCAAACCATATAATGGGAAAAAGTATGAGCAGGCATGATAATGTGCCTCGGCCAAAAAAGCCTAGATGTCGGAACGGATGCCAGGGGTGGTGACGCTCCATGTTGTGGTTGTGGTCGACCGTAGATTCGTCTTTTTATGTGCGATGTGATAACAATGTTTTCAGCGAAGCCACTGGGGAGACCTTGTCTCCTCCTAGTGGTGTTGGGTCAGCTTCTTCTGCTAGTGGTGACTAGCTGGCTCGTCTATGACCTAACTAGAGTGAGAGGTTGTCAGCACATCAACTCTTAGAACACAAAGAATCTTTTAGTTAACAGTGTGTTGTATTGGCTGTTGGTGGCAGCAGGACTTTCTTGCAGTGGCTCGCATTAACCCAGGTTGCTTGTTCAGCTACTTTGATGGCTGTGTGAGTTGTGGGGAGGACCTGGAAGGGGCCTTGCCACCGTTTGGGCTTGCAATGCTTTCGTCAGAAATCTTTTATCAGCATCCAGTCCCCTGGAGTGAGCTGGTGAAGGGGTCCTGAATCTGCAGCGGGCAGCGCGTCCTTGACCTGTACAGACAATTGGGAGAGGAGGGCAGACAGAGTTTTGCAATATTATAACATTGAATCTTCACACAGTGATGTAGATGGGAGTGGTCTGCTAGGGGGGTCTGTGCCCAACCCTGGTGGGTGGCCGGACAAAATCTCAAAGCGGCAAAACAACAAACAGAAAATCTTTTTAATGATACTAATTTACCTATCAAACAAAAATAGAACAAAAGAAAATACAGGATTCCTTCCTGCCTCCCTAACCTTAAAACAGGAGAAAACGATTCACAAAACAAAATGGCTACTCACCCCTACAATACCATGACTGCTCGATTCAAAAGGTTATCTAAACAATATCTAACACACAATGAGGGGTGTGTCACTCGATACACAGTGTCGATGCACGTCTCGAGTTTATGAAGCACTGGTGATTCGAAGCAGTGCTCTGGAGCCTCACTGGAAATGACGCTATCACAAGACCTATGGAAACAAAGCTTTGTTTCCTCACTGATGCTTCATGCAGGTTCAAAATACAAGGCGTGTCATTTGCGCTGTCCCATAGCAGGCATAGGGTTAATTAAATGTTATTATTATATATCTCATGCCTATATGCACACGTGTTTAACACATT
The DNA here is from genome assembly GCF_022379125.1 of Scophthalmus maximus. Lineage (NCBI taxonomy): Eukaryota > Metazoa > Chordata > Actinopteri > Pleuronectiformes > Scophthalmidae > Scophthalmus > Scophthalmus maximus. The sequence goes on from NC_061530.1 coordinate 57,294, forward strand.
TTTGCTGAGTTGTGTATTGTTGTTCAAAAACACAAATAATAACAACAATGTCGACCAGTTGTCTAAGTGTAAAACTGGATGCGTTAGGAAACAGGGAGCCAGTGGAGGTTCTGAAGGATGGGAGTGATGTGATCACGGGAACAGGTGTGGGTGAGGAGACGGGCAGCAGAGTTTTGGATGTATTGGAGTTTATTTAAGGCTTTTGCAGGTGAACCATAGAGGATGCTGTTGCAGTAGTCAATTCTGGAAGTGATGAAGGCGTGAATCAAAGTTTCGGCAGCAGAGAAGGTGAGTGATGGGCGGAGATGGGCAATGTTTTTGAGGTGAAAGAAGGCACTTCTGGTTATTTGGTTGATGTGTTTTCCAAAAGTGAGGTTGCTGTCGAAGATGACTCCCAGGTTACGGATGTGTGGGGATGGAGACAGGGTGGAGTTGTTGACAGTGAGACCGAAGTTATGGGTGTTCTTTGTGAGGGATTTCGGGGCAGATGAGCATCAAGATCGGATTTACTGTAGTTGAGTTGGAGAAAGTTGGTTTGCGTTCAGGTTTGAATATCGGTGAGGCAGTTGGTCAGGGTGGAGGATATAGCTGTGGTGATGGATTTGGTAGAGATGTAGATCTGGACATCATCGGCGTAGCAGTGGAAGTGAAGACCATGTATGCGTATGATATTTCCGAGTGGCAGGATGTAGGATGAAAGCTGCAGTGAGGTCAAGCATGATAAGAATGTTGACATTAGGTGGAAAATCTGTCATAAGCTGTTCCAGTAACAACTTCAATGGACCGCTGACTGTGTGGCCAAACACCAACTTGGCTGGACTAAACCCCAGTGACTCCTGTACAGTTTCTCGCACTGCAAACAACAAAAAGGGAATGCCTTCATCTCACTCTGGACCACATTCAAGGCAGTATGTATGCAACATGTACTTGAGGGTCTGATGGAATCTCTCTCGAGCTCTTTGGCTCTCAGGATGGTACGCACTAGAAACCTGATGCTTAACAGCCATAACCTCTAGTACCAGATTTAAAACCTTGGACATGAAGTTGCAGAACAGCAACAGTTTCCACCTTAGTCATTTCAGGGTTGAGCAGGAACTGCTGCCGGGCAGACAGGCGTAGGCATTCTGGGGGAAGGCCCAGAGGCCGGGCAGACAGGCGTAGAAGTTCTGGAGGAACACCCAAGAGGGACGCGTCAATCGGCCCGCCGACTTGCGACGAGGAGGGTTCGGCCGGACCACCGACGAGGAACGTGTAGTTCGGCCGGACCACCGACAAGTGACGTGTCGTTCGGCCAACCGACTAGCGAGGAGGAGGAATCAGCCAGACCACCAACGAGAGACATGTCGATCGGCCCAACGACTGAAGATGAGGAGCAGGTGTCGGCCGGACCACCGACGGGGAGCGTGTCGATCGGCCCTCCGACTGGAGACGTGGAGCAGGCATCGGCAGGGACCTCACAGGAACAGACCGGGAAAATAGCAGGAACAGACTGGGGCAAAATCACAAGGACAGAACCGGAAAAATATCACAGGGACAAAATAGCAGACGAACCAACAAAGACAAAGGGAAGCACAGAGACTAAATAGACACAAGGTGGGCAGGGCAAATTGAACACAAGGGATCATGACAAGTCAGCGGAGATTGTTACAGCTAATTTTCCCCACCTAGCCTTCAAAGAAAGGGAGGTGCAAATGAAATACAAAGAAAACATGATGGTATGCACCAAAAATATTATTCCAGGTATGATCTTTTAATCTGAGGCCTCGATCTTTTGTTGTTCTCTTCAATCATTGATTGTGTGTGCTGTAAAACTACTGTTTAATAAATGTTTGAATATTTTATTAAAAATGGAACAGAGTTTTTTCCCATTTTTTCTGGGTTTATGTGATCGATACACTCTTGAAGATTAATGATTATCTATTAAGGTCTTTGTTTAGATTGTGCCTGCTGAGTTGCTGACCGATCTACTCTTGTGTCTAATTAAGGGCTTAAATGCCCCCAATTATCATTTAAACGCTTAGTTGAGCTCGAACTTTATTGTCATTGTGCACAATGAACAGTAAAGGTACAAAGCCAATGAAATGCAATAAAAGTATTATTTTACTGATAAACCCTGTTTAACAGTACAAGGAACTTGTAAGGACATGTTAGATGAACAACGGGTCCCATGACTCACACAACAGTAAGTGACCTAAATATGACAAAAGTCCAGGCGGTCACTGTTGTAGCATTTCTTTACAATACTAATATTATATGATTTATATTTACAAAACATTTTAGCATTTCAAATCAATATGCGTTTTTCTTATCCAATATATGGGTAGACCCATTAGACTTGACGGTTCATTTGGTACACCTAGATAAAAGCTAAGGTTAGGGTAGGGTTTAACCAAAGTTATAAAAATTATGCTGGCAGACCAGAGCACAACCAGAGGCACACTACAATCCAGAATGACAGACAACAGAACGGACCGCTCTCAGAGGATCCAGATTTTGTGAGCAAAGTACGCATCATACACGTGCCACAATGTGTTAGAGCGGGAACCCCCCACAACAATAGCCCGCATGACTCAAAACCTCTCGACTCTCATTAAACCTGCTGCACCCAGCCCCGCCACAGTCCAACTGATTGATGGCAATGCCAGAAACTGGGCTCATACCACCTTACTTATCCTATGGGATCACTATATGCAGACCATTGAAAATGAAGTTGAAAAGCAAACACAACTGACCACTCCTGACTTAAAAGAGCCCTTCCAGTTGGCCTCTGTCTGGACCAGAAGGAACCTCGGCAGCCGTTGGCTTCTAGAGACTCTTGAACAGACTGAAGCAGTAATTGTGGCTAAGCTCACTGACCTGACATCCACAGCGGCCACAGACAGCCTACCTGTGACATTCACTCTCTGCCAGCTCATCAACATGACCAGGAGATGTACTGCGGGACCAGAAACCACACAGGGACGCACACCATCACCACCCCAGCCTGTTGCTGCCACAGGTCCACAACCTACGACCACATCCACTGCAGCTCAGGTACGCGCCTGTCCCTCCCAGATTTGACCTCACAACCTCTGGCTGCTACCGCCACTCAGACCATGACAGATGGTAACACAGACTGGTCCCCCGCACTGAGTGAGGGAGGTAATGAGTCTGAGATCCCCCCGTCCCCGCTGCCCCTGTTTCCCCACTCGATCAGAGACTCCCACGGACTGCAACTGGCCTACTGGTGGACATCACACCCTGCCTGCTACCTCAGAACCTCAACACTTCCCCCGTCATTCCCATAACTACACCTCTTCCTCCACGTCAAGCTTCGAAACCCAATCCATGTGTGTTAACACATGAGACAAGCATCACTGCATCATCAGAGCTGCATGGAGAAGGAGAAGTTGGGCCTGTCGTGAAACCACAGAACACAAACATCAGCACACCACCAGAGCTGCATGGAGAAAAAGAGGAGGACGCTGAGCCTGCAGAATCTGATACCAACTCACCAGACAGGAGAGCAACTTGCATCCCAGAATCTAACGTCACCACAGCAGAGTCAGACTGTTTGGAGACTGTGGAGTGAGAGCCCCCTTCCCCCACCACGGCTTCTCAGAGACTGCCACCCAGTATCAGGCTGACCCCTATTGGCACCACCAGACTCAGAAAAGCGGCCAAGACCAAACTTAACCTGAACCCAATATAGCCATCTCTCAAACCTGAAGCTGCTACACGCAAATCCACAAGACATCCCAAAACAAACAGAATATTACAAGAATTGAGCCTGCACATTCAGAAGAAGTGGGTGGTGACAGGGGACTCTAATATCTCCAAAATCCCACCGTTCTCCATCCCAGACCTGCAGGTCGACAGCTTTCCGGGTGCTTCTCTGAAACATGCAGAAGCAATCCTCTCCACTGCCACTAACAACACAACGGTGGAGAAGATGGTCCTTTCTTTTGGGCTCAACAACAGAAGCCAAAAGACTCCTGATACAACTGTTAAAGAGCTACAGAAGATGCTGAGGGTGGCCAAAAACAGGTTCCCCCATGCTAAGATTAATTTCTCCAGAGTCCTCCCTCACAGTGAGCAAAACATCCTGACACACCTAAATCATTACATAGCTCAAAACTGTGAGTACATTATGGCTTTACCACACACGAGTTCCACACTGAGAGGGACCTGGTTCATTAGACCCGAACAACAGCTCTCAGCATCTCAAATTACTGGTATGAATACCTAAACTAGATTTCCCCACAAGCCTGTACATACCGGAGGGGAATAGCAGAGATAAAATGGTTATTGTTTTAGCGAAAAGCTTTAAACTCACACATGCACAGTTCACTCTACTTAACAGGGGCCTTAATTTTATTCAAACATGAGGCAGTAACAAACACAGTTGACCAGAGAAGGTGGGATCTGCAAGAATATCAGAGGAAACTCAAATTTTCTCTTTATTTCCAAGATGGTCCAGACTCTAATCCTCCACCCTTTACTCCAAAATCCAACTGGACACCAGTTGATAGTAAGGTTCCCACAGTCATTTCTGACCTTATTAAAGCAGACATCACATATTTCAACACAGCCTTTGGAGTTGCTCTTCTTAAACCTAACCTCCTTCCCAGTGAGGTAAAGGCACTTAAATGTCTGTGCAGTAACAAACACATTCTGATGAAACCAGCTGATAAGGGCAGCTCGGCGGTCATAATGGACAGAACACAGTATCTTTGGGAAGGATACAGGCAGCTCAATGACAACAACTACTACACAAATTAGATAAACCAATTTAATTGGACACGGTCCCTCTGGTACCTTAAATTGTACAGTCACTACTGGAAAAAATTAATTAATTTTTAACAAAAAAACTAGGAAGCTCTACTCCCAGAGTATATATGCTGCCTTAAATAAACAAGGACCCCTATACGTGGAGTGTACCACACCTGATTCCACCAGGAAGACCCATTGTGTCCGACTGTGACAGTGAGATATATTACACGGCTGAGTTCTCCAACTTTCACCTTACTCCTCTCTCGACCAGACACCCCAGCTATGTTAAAGAAACATATGATTTTGTACACAAAATTAGACAGCTCGACATCCCTGATCAATCTCTTCTTTTTACTATGGACATTGATAGCTAACTAATATTGACATCAAAGAGGGCATCCAAGCCATTAAAGACTTTATTCAAAAATAGGATAAAAAGAGACCACATAAAGAGCTGCTGCAACTACTAGAGATCAATTTGACCAGGAATGATTTTGAATTTGACAGGAAATTGTTCGTCCAAATTAAAGGAACGGGAAGAAAAAAATTGCCCCCACATATGCCAACATATTTTATGGCTCAGTGGGAAAACTCATCCTTGGCATCATGCAGTAAAAAACCTGCCCATTATTACAGATATTTGGACGACATTTGGGGTGTATGGACGCACTCGAGAGAGAGAGGACTTTGATGAATTTTTGACCGCCTTAAACAATCACAACAATTCAATCAAACTTAAATTGACTGTGAGCAGCACCTCTGTGGATTTCCTGGACACAACAACTTTTAAACACAGTAACTTCCGGGAGACCCACAGACTTGAGAATTAGGTTTTCTTTAAAGAGGCTGACACCCACGCTCTTCTCCACAAGACAAGCCATCAACCCAGGCTCACGTATGCTGGTTCGGTAAAGTCACAACTGCTAAGATTCCACAGAATTTGCATTCAGTGTTCTGATTTTTTAGAAGCTACAAAGGTGTTGTTTTCGGTTTGGGCCACCAGGGGGTACTGCAGGACTTTCCTTAGAAAGTGCTTTAGATCTTATACTCTGACCAAGCCCATTGTCTTAGATTCTCTTCTACCATTTGTAACCACATTTTCTCCTTCTACTGTTAAACTGATTAAGGTGGGCAAATAGAATTTTCAGTCATTTACACAGGGAACTCAGCTAGAATAAAAATCTACAGTAATAAGTTTTGTATGTAGAGATACAGATAGAACATAGAACAATATGTATAGTGTGGACTGTAAGCCATGACGAGTCATATATTTCCTTTTGTAGGTCTGTGCTGCTACATGTTTCCACAGAGGCAGTGCTTATAAATCCATTGTGGATAACATCCTTCACTTTACTGTTGATACCGAAGTGATTGTAATAACAGTAAAAACTATAAACACACATCTTTCATGGAATTATATTAAGTTATTATTTATGTTGTTGTTGTTGTTCAGTCAGCCTGGCAGTATAATGAGACAAAAGTGATCTCAGTGGATTTTGTGTGTCAGGGCCAACAAATGACACGTGAGACTGCGCAGCAGAGCGCAGGCTGGAAGGGGGGAATGGGTCCGAGTCCGACAGCGACAGAGAGTTAAGCAGTCGAAGCCAGCAGCCGATGCCGTTTCACTGTAGGTTACCGGATAACAAAGAGAGTGGAGAACGCCTTTAGTGGATTCATTTAGCCTCCATTTGTTCGGACAGTGGGAAAGAAAACGGGAGACTATATGTCTTTACAAGAACTACCAGGCTCCTTTGGAGTCATATTCCAAGCGTTCTCTCTGCCCATGGAAGCAGAGCGCAGTCGAAATAAGAAGAGGCTGGAGGCGAGTCTGGCCGGCTTGTGTGAGCTGGAGCTGCTCAAACAGAGGCAGGAATGCAGGGTGCTGAGCGCTCTCTGCCTCGGGGACTCGACTGTTACCGGGCGTCCGCCGTGGGGAACTCGACGGTCTGCACGCTGCGCCCTGGACGCATCAGACTGCAACGCGTCGCATGCATCTGGCCCCGGGCTCCAAATTGTAAGTTCTGTTTGTCTGTTGACTGTTCTTTGGTGGATACGTTTGTAAAACGCCCTAAAACTTTACACAGGAAGAGCACTGCAATGTGACCCTGGACCCCGCAGCTTGATCATAAGTTAAAGAGTTATTTTTGTCAGATGTGAATTGGCTTGTGAGTTTGCTGCAAGTAGAGTGGGTAGCGTGCCAGCTGTGACAAAACATTTCTATATATTTACCAAGGGATGACATATTTCTCCTCTGACTTGTAAGATGTAAAGCAGCCATTGATATTATCCAAGATAGCTCCAGTTTCCTCTGAGGATGGTGGGTCTCAGCTCTGTATGTGGTGAGACAAATGTTTTCCTGGGAAAGAATGCAGCAGATACAACGAGCCTCTCCAGTTGCATCTTTAAAGAGTTTACATAGGGATTTGGGACTGCAGATCAAATGCCTAGTATGCTCCGATCTGGGGCTTTTGTCAAGAGACTTAATTGTGGAAATCATCAGTGAAAATAAATGAAGCTAACTGACATTTCGTATAGTGCCGTCATGAGGTTCACACTTTTGGTTCTCAGTTGCACACTAACTCAAACTGTTAAACAAATGGGTATGGAATTTAGTACACATATTAAAGCAAAACTATGTATTTTTTTTAACCTTGAAATAACATCTTCAAAGTCAAAAATGTATTATAGGAAGAATGGAGTCTCTTTCATTGCAATAGCGCTCCAAGAATGCCTGGTACACACTTGCGACTTGCTTTTTTTTTCATATACCAACAACCTGAGCCAAAGAAGGCAGCTAGGTATAAGAAAAATCAAGCTCGGTATACTCAGTATGGACATCATGGCAGAGTCAGTAAAGAAACCGAAGAGGACGTTGTCAAAGGAATTGAAGAAGCAGTGGGGTGAAGTGAACATGCAGGATAAAAAATTTGTGAGCCGCTACTCTTATTGGTTTCCTTTTTAGGAGAAAAATATTTAACAAAATGAGGTTAGAATGGACATCTGTTTTATCACTCATTCTGTACTGTTTTTCTGTACTATTTTGAACAAGTGAATAATATAAAGTACATGATGTTTTGTGTTGAGTATGTTAACACTTCAAAGGAAAATAGAAACACAACTCAAAATATATTGACACTGTAACCTAAAGCCCTTGGACTCTACTGTTTTATGACTTTCACCAGGTACTGGGTAGAGCGAGGTGGCTCGCATTTACCCTCTCCTCAGTCATCCTCCCACTAGCTGCAGCTGTGAATGGGCTTCGGGTTAAGATGTATCTTTAACACTTTCACTACATGTTTCAACAGATTGGTCGAACATTGTCTCCGTTGATTTTGGTGAAGTACAACCAGACTTTAGACCGGTCTGCTCTTTGCCATCGCCACTTGGAGCAGGAATGCTGGGTGTCAGGCACTGAGACCGGGCCCCGCCTACTGTGACACGGATCTCTCCTCAGGATTGAAAATAACGAAAAATTTGTCAACGACGAAAGCATTGATTTATTCAAAACTGTGAGCAGCACTGATAATGTCGGAGCTTATTGATACTAAGGTCTTTAATAATTTAGCCCACGGACCCGTTTTAATACCGGGTTTCTGTTCCCATCCATAGATAAGACGGAGACCAATCTCCACTCGTAAAAATAAATGAATAATAATTATTATTATTCAGCAGCAGTGGTCAAAATCCACTGAAGAAGTGCCATCCTCAACAGCACAATGTAAGACTTTACAGCCCCAGACCCAAGCAAGTGCTGGTGGCCCCCCTAAAACAACCAGCATGATACCTGTGCAACATCAACAGTCCATAGTGTCCTCTTTCTCCAGCGCCATGCCTTATGACAAAAAATTAAGAGACAGTGATATCACAAAAGACATGATGCCAGTAAGCATGGTCAAAAATGTCGGATTTAAGCGGCTGATTAAAGTAATTATTCAGTTACCAACTGATTACCAACTCCCAGGCTGTAAACATTTCTCTCAGGCGGCAGTTCCCCAGTTATACACGGAGTGAAGAGAGACAATATTGTAATGGACTGGGTTACATGTTCATGTTTGTGTTGTTGGAGATTCTGTGTTATGAATGTTGTGTTGTGTTCAGATTGTGTTCAGATAGGGCTGAAATTTGAAACTTGGAAATTTATGTCAGTTGCTGAGTTTTACAAGATGTCAGTGAACATATTCGGAGCCTGTCAGTACCTTTAGCTACCTATGGCATTGAGTTGTGTGAGTCTGTGTAACTGTGATTGGCAGAGAGAGCCAAGGTAGGCAGGTGTTCTTGTTACTGCTAGTTGAGAGTAGGGCTGCTACTAATGATTAATTTCATAATCAATTAATCTGTCAATTATTTTCTTCATTAATCGATTAGTTGTTTGGTCCATAAAATGGGGAAAAATGTTGATCGTGTTTCCCAAATCTCAATATGATGTTTTGTTTTGTCCAAACGCACAAGGTATTTAGATTATCATAGAAGAGGGAGGAAACCAGAAAATATTCACACTTAGGAAGTTGAAATCGTAGAATATCAAAATTGTTGCCAATTAATTTAGTAATCGATTATTAATCAATTAACTGTTGCAGCTCTAGTTGAGAGCGAGGTCAGGGAGTTAGTGTGAGATGAGTGAGACCTAAAAATGACCACGTTGTGATCTCGGTCTGTTTTATGTTTCTTTTAGCTTTGGCTATGGCCTACAGCAGCCTGTGTTCCGTTCCTAATAAAAGAATCAGCAGAAGGAGCAAAGGTCATAGCTTTGTTATTAGGGTACGCTACAACATAATGTTCTACAGAACAATTGTCATGTTTAACCTCTGACTGAAAATGAATAATATTTAAACAAAAATAAACCTTATATCTTCACACCTCACTTAATTAAAATGGGACAGTACAGTAATTTGATTTATATCATGATATCGACTGAAATGGAAAAAAATTGCCCAGGCCTACCTGTATCATTAATCTACCTTGTCAGTCCACATGGTTCTTTAGCTTCTGAGGTTGCTGTTTCTTTTTCCTCTAGCTCTTCAGGAAATACTTGCATACACCACCGTCTATGGGGAGGCTCAAACCGCCACGTGACAGTGATAAATTGCATTTTGACAAATACTTGGATATTAAAATATAATTTGTGTGAAACAAATTAAATTCAAGTAAAACCTCAGCTGTCCTTTGTTTTAATGTTACCATGCTCAATAGGTTAACAAGGTGTACAATGTCAATAATACTGGCTAAGGAGCACTATTTTAAGGATGGCAGAATCAGAGCCAGGCAGAGAAAGAATGAGTGTGTGTGTGTGTGTGTCTGTGTGAGAAAGAGAGTGAGGAGGTGTATTTAATCCTCAGCAGGAGCTGCTGACAGCCATGTGACAGCCAACACCAGCTGGAGGAGCAGCAAAACCTTTACTGTGGCCTTGTATGTCATGGGACAAATCAGTTTACATTACATCTTATTAAATGTACATCACATCACTTTCCATAGAATTGTGAGATAAGAAATAAAGGCATAAAAGAAGAATATAAATTATTTTAAAATGATAATGTTAATATAATAAAACAAAAAATAAATAATAAATACATGAAAATAATAAAAAAATGATAATACTGATTTATTAACTAGCATATTAAAAATCAATTAAATGCCCAATAAAATACAACCAAGTACTGAACTAAGGGTTGTAATACTTTCGTATACAATCGAATACAAGTTTTGATATTTTGAATTTGCAAAAAATGGGCAATTCATTGTATGTATATTGATGTGCAAAAATTTAAAAAAATATATTTAAAGTAAAATAGACTGCAGAGTAAAGTGAAGGGATCAGAATACTTTCTGCATATGAACACATGAAATCCCATAACTATATACAGAAAATGATCTGATCTCATCACATCTTTACTACACCATCATACTGTAAGATACAGCAGTCATATCAGTACCAACCCTGTCATACAGTATCTACCTAGTTTGACATCATCAAACTCTGTATCTATAACTATTAATGATGAGTTTATACATAGCATTTAGCATATCCATACAGTATACGTTTTCATATAAGTACTATGCAGACACATACCTGGAAAAAAGTGAAAAATCTTCACAAGCAACTTCTAAGAACCAAAGATTATCACAATAAGTTGACCTGAAAAGCAGTATTGGGAACATATCAGAAATCTTAAAGGAATTCAGACAATTTATATGTTGGTCATTAGTGAAGTTGCAGTAATATTGAAGTGATAACGCAGACAGGTTCATGAGTGTAGAGGTGCTTCTTGAACAGCAGAGCAGCTGATTTAACATGATGAGGAAAGTAAACAGTAACACTCTCCCTTCTTCAGCAGCTGCTGCTGTATTGATTTTGAGCAACACAATGATTCACCATGGCTTCAGTAGCCAACAGTCAGATACAGTCTCCAGCTGTTACCTTTGCAGCTATGTGGAAAGCTTGTAATTTAACTACCAGGGTTTCCCATACATTGACGATGGCGCAGAGAGTGAACCAGTCAAAAGTCTTGTAGTAATTCTTGCAGTACTACATCAATAGAGACAACGCACGTTGCCACAAGTGTAACAAATGTTTTTGAGTAAAGGCGGTAACACAAGCGGTCTGTCGAAACATTTAGTGAAAGTCCAAGTCAAAGACCGTATCTGGTATTTTTTAAATACATTTATTTTTATTAGATTTATTTAGACATAAGACGCTCACTTTTTGGCCCCGGACCCCCCTTGAGGGTCCAAGGTCCCTCAAAATCTTTATTGGAAACGCTGAACTACTCTACTTTATTGACCATCAATGGTGCTGCTGTGGAGAGTGTGAGCACCACCAAATTCCTGGGGGTGAACATCAGTGAGGACCTCTCCTGGGCAATAAACACTGCATCACTGGCCAAGAAGTCCCTGTGGCTCCTCTACTTCCTCCGCAAACTGAAGAGAGCAAGAACCCCCCAACCCATCATGTGCTCATTCTACCGGGGCACCATCAAGAGCATCCTGACCAGCTGCATCTCTGTGTGGTACCGGAGCTGCACCTCCTCGAACCGACTTGACTTGACTATATAAATATGAATATGAATATGAATACTTCTTGAAGCTTCAACACCTTTCTCAGAAACTTAAGAAAACGGATAATTTAATCAGAAACATGCCTTACTGAACATTGCTCATTTGGCAAATTGGTCAGCACAGACCACTGCCATGGGTTAAGCAGACAGCACAACCCAGTCTATGTTCTTGATTCAAGGAAAATACAGTAAGCCCCACCATGTGTTCACTGTCTGGCTTAAATGAAGAGGCAGCAAATGACACTGAATGGGATTTTGTATGGCAATCAATATAGGGATTCATTTTTTTCAAACAGATCCATCTTACTCTGACAAACAGTCAGCTGAAAGACATTCACTGGTGGATTGTGTGTAGCCTGGGACCCAGACAAATTCTGGGAGCTCATTTCATTTGCTCTGCCAGAATACGGTCTGGATCCACTCCATTGGGAAGTGATTTCTCTTCAGCATAAAGCTAGCCAGTCCAATCACAACCAATTATCTGATAATGCCCGGGGTTTAAACCACGACACAGACTTTTGTTAACAACCAAGGCTAATGCTAATGAACGAGCATTTGACTAAAAGTACCCGATATTGTTGTAAATTCCCCTTTATTTTGGGTTACGTTGTCATTAGGCACCTTTTGGGCAAACCCTTTAGAGAAATTTGGGGTCCTGAGCTTTGTTTACATTTTACAGGTACGTTTATACATGTTACGGGATGGCCGTAACTCTCATTATTATGGGGAATGTGTTCATGAAGAGAGTGTGTATTGTGTGTTGTGATGCATTTCGCGGGTATTTCTGTGATATATATATTGTGTGTAACCTCTGTTATGCCCCACTAAGTTGCCGTAACTTTGTGGCTCAATATTACAACACTTAATCTCAGCAATAGATATCTTTCAAATGTCTCCCACAAAGTCAGCAACACTCATCAAAGTCATTGTGGAATCATCATCACAGACATCTCCTCTCTGCTCTAGTCCGTTGACAATTCTGCGTCACTCAACAGATGTCACATGATTCATTGCTATCCAATTGTGGCCGGAGGCATTTTGCTCTGCGTCCCTGGGTAACACCTCTTGGAAATCTAAAATTAACCCAGAGGTCCTAGACTAATACTAATAATGAGTATTAGTCTGACTACGCCAGGCTAGATCCTGGGCAGTGTTGGTCCTGATACCAAGAAACCAGGACTCCAAAGTCGGACGTCCACAGTCTGGTTTATTAATTTCCTCCAAAAGTCCTCTGACTGTGCTGCAGTACTTTCACTTCAAATGCTTTTGACTGTATAGCGCACAGCAGCTGCCAACTTCCTCAACTTCAGCTGTTCCAATTTATGTTTCATTTCATAGTTGTCTATAAAGGGACTGTATTTATATTGCACTTTTCTATTCTGTCCTATAGAAAATTGTGTGGGTCATATGCTCTTATCATACCGGTGACTGGTAGATGTGCTACACACTGCACACACATTTGGCCCAGTGTTATATTACCTTCACAGCTGGTTTAAATCTGTGTATAAAATGGACGTAGTCACAGGGTCCGAAAAATTAAGCCAATGCAAAAAATGCCTGAAGCCTGTATTCTCTGGAATGACAAGTAGAGGTTGAAAAAAGAAAAAAGAAGTCGGAGTTTATTGAAGTCTATGAGAAAAGGACCCTAATTCTAACTTAATTTATAATGTCAGTTAACAATTTCCTGAGGAGTTTATGGTCTCAATTGCTAGTTTGAGGTCTTCTTCAATACAGCATGATGTTCATTTTGTAAATTGTGGTCTCATTTAGAGTAAAATAGGCAATGAAGCACATGATCGTGGATACTATGTGATTGACAGCTGGTTCGTCCAATCGGTGCATGGTTGCAGGTGTAGGTGGGCACAGTGGACGAGCTCTCAGTCAGACCCACCCAATTCTATGTCCAGTTGGAAAAAACCCAACATGGTGCTGATCACAATGCGAAACTCGACGCTTAAAAACCACAAAGCAACAGGTGACGCCACAGTGGCTTGCCACTTGGTTTAAACAAAGCTGTACTGGTTACTCTGTGGCAAACATGACAAAAATTACATTGTATGGTATTTATCATGCCCTCTGCATTATATGCCGGGGGATATAGTCATTCATAGTTCAGTCTGTCTGTCCATCCATCTGTAATGATTTTGTTTCAGGAGTAGAACTCTAAAATCGTTATGTTAATCAGGTAGTGAAGTGATACCTTTTCATATTCAAGGTTTAATGAAATTAAATGTTTTTCTGTATTTCCATGGTAATAACATTCACAGAATTTACAGAATCTTTGTACACCTGGTCATTAGGCTCTGTCATTCACTCACATGGCTTTTCCTACCAAAGCTACGCAGATGACACCCAACACAGATGACACCCAACTCATGTGGTCCTTTCCACAATCTGAAAGCCAGGTGGCAGCACGAATCTCTGCATGTCTGGCTGACATTTCTCAGTGGATGTCGACATACCACCTGAAGCTCAATCTGCACAAGAACTAGATGCTTTTCCTCCCAGGGAAGGTGTCTCTTACCAATTACCCCTCCATCACCTTTGAGATGTCTGTGTTGACCCCTGCTAAAACTGCAAGTTACCTGGGTTTGACACTGGACGACCAGCTGTCCTTCACTGCAAATATCACAGTGATGACCAGCTCCTGCAGATTCAGTTGCAGGCTCTTGTTATCTCACCCCTGGACTACTGCAATTCCCTCCTAGCTGGTCTGCCTACATGTGCCATCCAACCTCTTCAGCTCATCAAGAATGCAGCAGCCTGGTTGGTCTTCAACCTACCAAAATTCTCCCACACTTAACCGTCCTTCTGTGCCCTGCACTGGATTCGAGCCACCACCTTCGGATTTGAGGTGGTGGCTCAAATCTGATTCAAGGCACTGGTACTTGCCTACCGTGCTACGAATAGCTAGGGCCCTTCCTACATCCAGAAAGTGGTCAACCCTTCCCCCCACGTCTATTTTCTCTCCTGGTTCCTCAATGGTGGAACACGCTCCCCATTGATATCACGACAGCAGAATCCCTTCAATGCGTCCGTTGCACACTCTGCTAAATGAATGAAATGTATGTAAATAACACAAACATCTATCATCAATCTCAGTACAACTGATAAACAAGAGAAGATACAATTACAAACATAAACTGTACACAAGCATAAATTGACAAGTGTGTGTGTGTGTGTGTGGGTGTTGTGCACTAGATAGCATAGACTACGTGATGTTAGCGACCGCTAATCTAAACGTGTGGGCGCGTGTGTGTGCTCAACTATTCAGCGCCCATGTGGTTGATGGATTCTGTAATGCATGTTGGCGATAGCGTTAGCTACAGCTAGCTTTACAGTGATACAACACATGTTTAAATGTGTGTATTGGTGGTTAGTAGGAGGAGAAGAGAGAGAGAGAGAAAGAGATTCCTCTGAGAGACACACAGTGGGGTTTAAAAACTCAGGGCCACAGCTTGAGTTGTAGTCTTGGTCAGGTGTTGTAAAAAGCCCACTGTGCTAACACATGATAGCAAAGCTAACTTGCCATCCAGAAATGGACTGTGCAGATCAGCTTTTCACGTGGTACAATGCACTGGTGTGAGATTCTGGAATTTCCCAGCTTGGGATAAATAAAGTAACTATATATTGTAATTTTATCACTTGGAGAACGGGCGTAAAACCAATCAGTCACAGTAATACTTTGAACAGTATCCTGCAGCATTAAAACAGACATGTCCTTCAGGTGATCTGCAGCAATACAGATAAGGAACTTCTCAACAGTCGACATAAACAATAAGTTTACACGATGGTCAAACTTAAAATAAACACATCAGCTAAACTATCCCTGCCAAGATATGTTTGCCACTTACATGGGTCCCGTCAGTGTGACCGGTGTGTTGACAATCCGTCTGGCTTCCCAGCTCTGGTGATGGTCATTTTGCACTCTGTGGTGAGTGTGGCTGTCTCGGCTTGCAACAGAGTGAAAAGTCAGCTGAGCAGGCTTCGTGGGGCAGCTAAGGGACAGCGAGTTGACTTGAGGAAGAAGAAAAATAAGTGGAAAAGTTTGTTGTCAGTGAGAAGGCTTTCTCGAAAACCACTTACTGCCCATTTAATCCTGCCATTCACAGTATTCAAATACTATGTACTATACTATACAATGTGTCATTCTTTTTTTTGTGTGTGATGAGAGAATCTATCGGTTTAAGTCTGTTTGTTTTCACTGAAAACTTTACTCCCAATAATCAATGTGTACAGTCCCCCTCATTTCCCCCGTTACTCAAACCGTCTTATTTTAGAAGTTAAATACTACTTTCATCCTGATCTTTACCTTTCTTGAGTACTTTTATTTTTGCGCCTTCTTATTGACACCAACACAGATCATGCAATGACATTCTTTCAGAATGCTGTTCATTTCAGGCAATTGATTCTTATCATTGTAAGAGCATCAAGCGTGTGAACAGACTAGCCATATTTTTAAGAAAAAAGATTTTCAGTGGAGGGAGGATAGAAATTTGCGTCCTTGCCAAATATTACGTACCGCTGAAGATAACTAGACTATATAGTGTTAATTGTCTGGGATACAGTCTTTAAAGTTTGACCCCTGTAGAAAAACCCACTCCAGCTGTTAGTTTTACAGCTTAAGGCTGCGATAGTTCTAGAAAGTGTGCATGTGTACATGCATGAGTGTGCGCATTCATGGATAACTACATGTCAGTCTACACAAAGGCATGAGCTTGTGCAAGTGAATGTGCACTCACGTAAGGAAAGAAAGGCAGCCATTGAGTCAGTCTGGTCTTACATAAGTAGCTGCTTAAAGCCACACACAGCCCCTTTTATACAGTGGGTGCCTGACATGAGCCCTGCTTCATTTTGTATGCACATGTATGCAACCACATACACACAGTAGAAAGGATGGCATGTAGTAGAAAGGCTTCTATTTGGAGCAACTATTCTTCATGTGAAATATGATTTAAAATTGATTTATTATTTTGATTTCTCTATCTTAGAGGTAGTTATGATAAGAAGTGGTTAGTTATTCCCTGATGTTGAACATTTTGAAGGTGAGATGAGCATGATTTTTTCCAAAATGGTGATACTCCTGGAAAATAATTTTAGTTTACTCCCAGCAGGAATTCTTATGTTTTCTGCTTTGTTCCGATCACCACTTTCAGATCTGATGTTGATAATGTTGATTTTGATAATCTTTCTGATAACCAGCGTCGTAGCACAGGCTAATAGCCAATGTTAGGTTTAGTTAAGCCAGATAACTTAAACATATCCTGGGTATGTTGAACCTTCTTCGCAGTACAGGCCCCCGGTAAAATCCTGGGGCCTTAGAATAATTTTTCCTCATATGCAACTTAAATCAGTTTCAGTTCTGATAATTCACTGTTGCGTACCCCAAGGTCAATTTCAGGCCCTATTTAATTAGCACTATGCTTCTTCTGGTATTGTTGTTGTTGTTGGTTGTTAGAAAATTCAACAACTCTTTATTTTTCTTGTCTTGAGGTTGTCAAGCACTGAACAGCCACAAATATGTTCCACCCACTCACCATTATTCCCATAAATTCCTACAGTGGTGCAGCCTGTTTTTTGGGGCCTTCATTTCTGGCCTGTTGCTCTTCACCATACCACATTTCCAGTCAAAGTTCAAATGATGAAAGTGTTGACCGTTGGTGTTATTTACTGCCTCAGTTTTCCACTCTTTCATCATATGACCCATATTCCTATAACAACATTAAAGTTTCCTTAATTATTAATATGACCACTATATTATTTTAATTGTTTGTTTTGATTATTTATTTATTTACTTAACTTCAAATTAACTTCCGATCACTTAAAGGGTCAACAACAAATATTGTTTGTTGATAACTTTTTGACTGCACTGGTTGGGCTCAGAGGCAATTTAGGGTGAAGTGTCTTGCCCAAGGAAACTTTGGCATGTGGACTGGGGGAAGGGGGGATCGAACCACAGAGCCTCTGCTTAGTGGACAACCCACTATACTCCTGAGCCACAGCCGCCATATATGCACAGACTTTGACTCTCACAAACTCACTCAGTAACATCCATCCATTCCGGCCCGCCGCTGCTCCTACAGAATTTTATGAAATGTCACAAAGTCGCAATTACACAACTCTTTAAGGGCTTTTATTTTGACATGACCAGACACTGTAGGCGACACGCCTTCGAGGAGAGGGAGGCAGCGAAACGAGTAAGGACAGAGTAGTGTTACCGGTTACCTGTGAGAAAAAGTTACATTTCGATTCTGCTTATCGGTTCCTAAAATATATATATTTTAATATACCTCACGCATCAACGTTACTGTGCCTGTGTTTTGATAGCTATCTCTTAGCATGCATGCTAACGTATGAGCCACAGAGTGAAACATGGACCAAGTTAAACGGTCAAAAGTCTGCCTGTACCTTAACAGAGGAAGCGACAACATATGGAATTCCGTTTTAGCCAATATTAAATAAATTAATAACTACATAAATAAGTAAATCATCTTCCACCGCTTATCTGGGGTCGGGTCGCAGGGGGCAGCAGCTCCAGTAGGGGCTCCAAACTTCCCTTTCCCGGGCCACATTAACCATCACTCACTGGGGGATCCCGAAGCGTTCCCAGGCCAGTGTGGAGATATAATCTCTCCACCTAGTCCTGGGTCTTCCCCGAGGTCTCCTCCCAGCTGGACATGCCTAGGGGATTCCTTACCAGATGCCTGGAACCACCTCAACTGCTTCTTTCTATGTTTCGGCCGCTTGTATCCGCCATCTATTTTTATGGTCATGACCCATCCTTCATGATCATAGGTGAGGGTAGGAGCGAAGATTGACAGGTAGATCAAGAGCTTTGCCTTCTGGCTCAACTCCCTTTTCGTCACAACCCTAACCCTAACCCAGAGCCACAACACCCATGTAGACTGGATGGGCATACTCCCAGGCCCCTTTCAGGATCCTTGCGTGAGTGAAGAGCTGGTACGTTGTTCCACGTCCAGGAGCGAATCCACATTTTTTTCGACTAGTAGACTTTACCCGGGAGTCTGAGAAGTGTGAGACCCCTGTAATTGGCACACACTCTCTGGTCCCCCTTTTTGAACAGGGGAACCACCACCCCGGTCTACCACTCCTTGGGCACTGTCAAAGACTCCCACGCAATGTTGAAGAGACGTCTCCACTAACACAACCCCTAAGTAGTTGTTGGACTACCACAGTGACCTCTGCCAGGGAAATTGATGATGATCCTCCATCAGCCTCCAGCTCTGCCCCTACAATGGAGGATGTGTTGTTCGGATTCAGGAGTTCCTCAAAATGCTCCTTACACCACCCGATTACCTCCTCAGTTTAGGTCAACAGTGTCACATCCTTAGTGTACACAGCTTGGATGGTTCCCTGTTTCCCCCTTCTGAGGTGCTGAGTGGTTTTCCAGAAGGACCTTGGTGCCGACCTCAAGCCCTTCTCCATGACTTCTCCGAACTTCTCCCACACCATCTGCAGCCCTTCGGGCCCATCGGTACCTTGCAACCGCCTCCGGGGTCCTCTGGGATAACATATCCCTGAAGGACTCCTTCTTCAGTCGTACAGCTTCCCTGACCAACAGTGTCCACCACGGTGTTCGAGGGTTACAGCCCCTGTAGGCACCTATGACCCTGAGACCACAGCTAGCCGCTGCAGGTTCAGTAATGGAAGCTTTGAACATTGCCCACATGGGTTCAATGCCCCCAACATCCACAGGGATGCCAGGAAAGCTACGCTGGATGTGTGAGTGGAAGATCTTCGATTATCGACCTTTGGCCTGGGGTGCTCTGGTGCCACTTATACTTATGAGCATCCTTATGTTTGAATATGGTGTTCGTTATAGACAATCCATGACTTGCCCAGAAGTGTAATAACAAAGGACTACTCAGGTTTAGATCAGGGAGGCTGTTCCTCCCAATCTCGCCTCTTCAGGTGTCATCATTGCCCACTTGGACATTGAAGTCTCCCTGCAGAACAACGAGTCCCCTACTGGAGCCCCATGCAGGACTCCATTCAGGGTCTCCAAGAAGGCTGAATAATCTGAGCTGCTGTTTGGTGCATATGCAAAAAACAACAGTCAGAGTTTACCTCCCCACCACCCGTAGATGTAGGGAGGAGACCCTCTCGTCCACTGGGGTAAACTCCAACACAGCGGAGCTCAGCCGGGGGTTTGTGAGTGTCCCCACACCCACCAGGCTCCTCCCACCCTGGGCACTTCCAGAGAAGAATAGAGTCCAACCCCTATCCAGGAGTACGGTTCCAGAACCAAGGCTGTACATAGATAGTAGTGTGGAGCACTACTATCTAACTGGTAGTGCTCCACATCCGGGCAGGGTCTCCTTTCCTCTTCCACTTTCTTTCATGGGGTCTTGGTGAACCATACTAAGTCTGCCCCCTTGCCTGAGACCACTCTGTCATGGGAAACCCCACCAGGTTGCACCAGGCTCCAGACAACACAGCCCTCAGGTTCATGGGGGGACACAAACCTCTCCACCACGATAAGGTGATGCTTCCTGAAGAGACATAAATAAATGGGGCAATAAATACATAAATGAAATATAAATATATAAATAAACAAATAGGTTTTACCCTTATTTATTTTCCAGAGATTTTTATTTCCTAATGCCACATTTATTTATTTCCCTCTCTTTATTTGTATTTCTTATATGCAAATCAGGGGGCGCGGCTATATCTCAGATTCAGAGCTGTGGGCAAAAAAAGACCACTGAATCGCAAGAGAAGAAGAGTGCAAAGATATCAGATGGCTCCAAGATAGCATGCTATCCTTAGCAGATCAAATGGGTCAATGTGGTTTACAAGCAGATAGGGCCTCAGAGTGATATAACAGGATCACTAGTATGTCTCAGTATGTATATTCTCTTCATCCAGTCTTCAAATGAATTCTGCCAAACAGCTTCTCTGCTGCTTTCAGAGGTGTTAAGAAAATTGGACTTGATCTGAGGTTTGGGGTGCCTCATTAGCCACTGCTACTTACTGAAATCTTAGTAACTCGATTTCAAAAAATCATTGATTCAAATTCTTTCCCTCGAAGCTTTGATTAATCCATATGACCTACTACTCAGTGTATGTGTTCCTGCTGTGGATATGTGAGTTGATAAGACTGGATTTTTAAGTGTGGACAGCTCCCAAAAAGGGGAGAGGGAGAGAAAAAAACAAGGAGCGAGATGGCGAGACAGGACCGAAAAAACAACATTAACTGTCAAAGTTTGGGACCATTTGTAACTGAAAACGTTTGTTTGCAGTGTATTCATTATAAAGCCGACCTCACCTACCACAACAGCACAACGTCAACACGTCAGCATCTCAACAGAAAGCATCCAGTCTTTGCATCCAGTTCACAGAGCTGACCCCGACACTTGGTAATGATAACGTTAGCATTTTAAGGTACAGTTATATGAGTGGCCTATCTCCTGTGGGGAACGGAGCAGTGTGTAACTTGTGTGTGTAATGAGTGAGTGAGATAGAGAGAGGTGGCGGCGCGAATGTGTCCGTATGGCAACAACATTCTAAACAATTCCATTGTTACAACGGTAAAAGTACCTAAGTCTGGGGAAACAAAGCTAACTGTAGCATTAAATGTACAGAGCAGGTTAGTCCCAACAAATAAATCCTGCAGCGTCTCAAGACAAAGGTGACTTTCGTGTGTGTTGTTTACCACGCTGTTGTTTTTATGAGTCTCTCTCACACACACACACACTTCCTTGTCCAGGAGATACAATCCTTCCACAACTATTTTTTTCCTCCCACCATAAAGCCTTTCAAGAAGATAGTAAATGTTTACATTATGACTGAGCTATAGTTAGGTTGAAACTTGTATTGAAACTTGAAGAAATGTTTTTATGTAGATCTATCGTAAGTTCGGTGCAGGGCCGATTTCAGGCTCCGGATTAGAAGTTAAACAGTTTGTATGATGTTAATATCAATTTAAACTCACTCACCTTGAATTCTTTTAAACAGATCAGGATGCCTGTCTCTCAGGTGCCTGGCCAAATTTGAGGTGTTTCCTCCCTTGCACATTAAATATAAAGTTGTGGTCGGGACGTAGCTGAACTACACTGAACAGAATTATAAACGCAACTCTTTTGTTTTTGCCCCCATTTTTCATGAGCTGAACTCAAAGATCTAAGACTTTTTCTATGTACACAACAGGCTTATTTCTCAAATATTGTTCACAAATCTGTCTAAATCTGTGTTAGTGAGCACTTCTCCTTTGCCGATATAATCCATCTACCTCACAGGTGTGGCATATCAAGATGCTGATTAGACGGCATGATTATTGCACAGGTGTGTCTTAGGCTGGCCACAATAAAAGGTCACTCTAAAATGTGCAGTTTTACTGTATTGGTGGGGTCCGGGGAGGGGGGGGGGTCCAAAAACCAGTCAGTATCTGGTGTGACCACCATTTGCCTCACGCAGTACAACACATCTCCTTCCCATAGAGTTAATCAGGTTGTTGATTGTGGCCTGTGGAATTTTGGTCCACTCCTCTTCAACGGCTGTGCAAAGTTGCTGGATATTGGCAGGACCTGGAACACACTGTCGTATACGCCGATCCAGAGCATCCCAAACATGCTCAATGGGTGACATGTCACATGTGAGTATGCTGGCCATGCAAGAACTGGGATGTTTTCAGCTTCCAGGAATTGTGTACAGATCCTTGCAACATGGGGCCGTGCATTATCATGCTGCAACATGAGGTGATGGTCGTGGATGAATGGCACAACAATGGGCCTCAGGATCTCGTCACGGTATCTCTGTGCATTCAAAATGCCATCAATAAAATTCACCTGTGTTTGTTGTCCATAACATACGCCTGCCCATACCATAACCCCACCGCCACCATGTGCCACTCGATCCACAACGTTGACATCCGCTCACCCACATGACGCCATACACGCTGTCTGCCATCTGCCCTGTACAGTGAAAACCGTGATTCATCCGTGAAGAGAACACCTCCAAAGTGCCACACGCCATCGAATGTGAGCATTTGCCCACTCAAGTCGGTTATGACGACCAACTGCAGTCAGGTCGAGACCCTGTTGAGGACGACGAGCATGCAGATGAGCTTCCCTGAGACTGTTTCTGACAGTTTGTGCAAAAATTCTTTGGTTATGCAAACCGATTGTTGCAGCAGCTGCCATCTTTGACTTTGATTTTTCCTGTGTGCTTGAAGGCATTCTTCTTCTTTACCATTTGAGGACAGACTACAACACACGTAGACGTATACAAGTACTATTTTCACCGCGTTTGGACCAACTTAATGACATAGTTTCTGTTCTGGTTACATCACTAGTGTGCGCTGAAAAAAAACAAAACCCTGACTCTACAAATGGAAATCAAAAGAATGGTGTTGACGGCATCACACAACACTATGTGCAGTGTGTAAACATTGTTCTAGCGACACATGCCACGACTTGGGGGGTTGGGTAATGAGACCGTGGTCACTCCAGCTGATGAGCCCTCTGTGTCACCTGTGACAAAAGTTCTATTGCAAAAGCTGTTGAAGCTGTTCTACACAATCTCGATAAAAACAGCCAGTGCTGTGAGTCATTCTCATCCCTCCGGCGTTTAAAGTCATATCTGCATTTAACAATGACCCTAAAAAGACTTTACAATATAAATGTACACCCACATACGCAGAGATTATTTGGCAACAGTCAGTGGATGTTTTAGGGATTGCCAAGAAATTACCATAATAATACACAACATCAAGGCAAGGCAAGTTTATTTGTATAGCACATTTCAACAAGGCAATTCAAAGTGCTTGAAATAAAACATTAAAAGCAATTGGGAAGAAAGAGGTTAAATCACATTAAATTATAATAGTTAAAAAGAGAAAATAAAAACATGTAAAAGGAGAAAAAGACAGGTGATAAAAGTTACAGTGCAGTACAAGAAATGATTTAATGAAAGGCATCGGCAAACAAAAAAGTCTTCAGCAAACAAAGACTGGATTTAAATGAACAGAGTTGCATATGTCCTGCAGTTTTCAGGGAGTTTGTTCCAGATATGTGGGGCATAAAAACTGAATGCTGCCTCCCCATGTTTAGTTCTTACTCTGGGGACAGACAGAAGACCTGTCCCAGACGATCTGAGAGGTCTGGATGGTTCATCGCAGAGCAGAACATCAGAAATGTATTTTGGTCCTAAACCATTCAGTGCTTTGTAAACCGACACTAGTATTTTGAAGTCAATTCTTTGACAAACAGGAAGCCAGTGTAAAGATCTGAGGACTGGAGTAATATGATCTACTTGTTTGGTCTTAGTGATGACTCGAGCAGCAGCGTTCTGAATTAACTGCAGCCGTCTGGTTGACTGTTTAGGGAGACCTGTAAGGACACTGTTACAGTAGTCGAGTCTGCTGGAGATGAATGCATGGACAAGTTTTTCCAAATCCTGCTGAGACATAAGTCATTTAATCCTTGATATATTCTTTAGGTGTTAGTGGGCTGACTTAGTAATCATTTTAATGTGGCTGTTGAAGTTCAGGTCTGAGTCCATGACTACACCCAGATTTCTGGCTTGGTTTGTTGTTTTTAACATTGCCATTTGAAGCTGGGTGCTAACTTATTTGAAGAAATAAATGAATCAGAAGTTCATTGATAAACAAAAACACAAGAGTTATTAAGTTAGTTTAAATACAACCAAAGTCTAAAGAAAACCCAATAAGTCCAAAGTCTTACAGAGGGACAATGTCCTCAACAGTTCACAGGGGCAGAACATGCCAATAGATGGGTTTAGTTTTAACTGATAATTTTATAATATGCAGTTAAAAAATTAGATTTGTCTCAAAAAAGAAACGTGGTGTTAATTTTAAGAGGTATATCTTCCTTTCTCTTTTGTATAATTGCTTGCTCTTTGATAAGTAGAAAGTATCTTTAATCCAATTACTCAATTAATCAATGATATATCGATAGAATATTCGATTACTAAATGAATCGATAGCTGCGGCCCAACAGGGATTATGTGATAAGAGATTTGATCTATTTCTGCAAGGCAAAAATAAGCACAGAAGGGGAAATTTCTCATGTCATGACCTGCAGCTCTCTTCCTATCAGTGTCATATAGGGAAAAAATGCTTGTCCATGTGTTTGGCATCGTCATGGCTCTGATTTGTACAACAGTTTTATAGAAATTTTCTCCTTGGAAAACATAAGTATTACAGAGACATATCCCTGCTGAGTCTGTAACATTCACTTTATGGTTGTTTTTATCCCCTGCATTATTACTCCAGGGTTTCCATTCTGATCAAGTTTAACTAATACTTGTACAATCTAAATTTAAAACAACTGTAATTCCCTAATTTATTATTTGATTACAGCAGTTCTTCGGTGAGAGGGCAGACTCATAAATAACTGACTTTCTGCAGTAAGCAGGTTTTGGAATTTGTGGAGTGGTGATGTCTCAAATGTGAAACATGTGGGATTGGTTAAACATTGGATGGTTTCTATAGAAATCAGCTGAACAGCTGCTGTGTCTCTGGTGTTATCTGACGTCTTTGTCTCATTAATGACAAACGTTGTTTTTATTTAATGAAAAGTCTTTCAATTCGAGCAGTTCTGTTTTTTATGAATGTCAGTGATTCTTGGCAGTAAAGTCGATCCTGTTCCTTTTCCTCTTCTGTGTCTTTGCTTCCATTTGTTTAGATAGCTACAAAACGCCTACAAAACAGATTTGGTTCCCTTCTTTTAGCTTATATCTGGATGCATTACTGTGTGTAGGGGCTGCTGGAGGGGAGGGGGGTGTTATTGTTAGTGTTTTGCTAAAAAGGACATGTGGCCATAACTTTCTGTGAATGTGAAGGTTGAACTGTACTGGAGTCCACATTCTCCACATCTCATCCTGGTAGTTATGTGCATTCCAGTACAGTTCAATTTAATTCAATTAAAATTCATGTGTATATCGCAAAATCACAACATACATTATCTCAAGACACTTTGGATTGTGAGGTTGAGACCTCACAATATTACAGAGAAACCCAACAGTTCCCACAATGAGCAAGCATTTGGCGACCTTAGAGAAAAAAACAACTCCTTTTTAACAGCAAGAAATTTCTGGCTGGTTGTGGTTAGAGGAGAGAAACGGGGGAGAGAGGAGGGCAGAAAGTGGGGGAGAGAAGAGAGAGACAACAGCTGTATTGTTGTAATGTAACAGTTGTGCTGCTCTGGAGTCAGAGATACCTGCACTATGGTAAAGAGAAAACACAAAGTTAGTAACATGTAATGTAAATACATGTAGGGCTCCAGACTAACTTTTTACATTGGTTGAACGGGTGCAAAATGTTTTACTGCTCCTTTTGGCACCGCAATAATACACATATTATACCTTTTCTTGACAGTTCCCATATACATTGGTAATTTCTTAACACATTATGTATGTTACTGTAGGCATGAATAAAGGTGATTTTTCATGAGGATGGTTTGGAACCTAAATTTTGTAAATGTTAGCTCTTTCTTGGCTATGTTATACACAATTTATATAAAATGGGATACAAAGGTCACATTATCAACAACAACCAGCTTTGCTTCATGGATGTGAAGATAACATAAGATTTGATATAAAAATATTGCTGAACAGACATTGTGAAGTGCTGAGAGATGAGCACTAGAATTAATGGAAATAGGAAATGGAGTGCACAAATGTGTCTCTATTGTGTCCATGTTTATTTCAATCACGCTTTCCCACAAAAGCACAAACTTTTGACTCTTGCTCTGTCTCTTTTTGTTTATTTTAGAACAGTCTCCACTGTACACCCTGGGGTATAAAGTCATCTTTAGAACAGCAGGTGGCAGAGCTGAAGGTGAACACGGAGGTAAAATCTGCAGAACTTCGCCCCGATCTGGAGGACAAGAGACTCAATTCAGGTAAAATGATCAACTCTCCTTCTGCCAAAAAGAAAATTCCACTGCAAAGAGCATGGAACTTTAAGGTGGACACAGCATCAGCTCATTTTACATAGTAAAAGCCTCTGATTTCAGTACTTTGTAACTGTAATGTGTGTGTGTGTGTGTGTGTGTAAAATACAGCAACTGCAATGCTATTCATCAAATGGGAAGTTGGTGACTTTTCAGCTGTTCTGTTTAAGATATAACTCAGAATCCTGTAACGACTAGTGTTGTGTTTTTATTATACATCCTAGTATTGTCACAACTACGCAGGAACTGGACCCAAATGCAGAGGTTGTGAAACTTAAATGTTTTAATGAATTGAAAAGAAAAAAAAACTCACGAAGTAAAGAAAAACTAAATCCAACTCAGAGTGTCCACAAAATGTAGCAAAAAGTAGCCAGTAGCAAATCACAGGAGCCAGGGGGAAATCAACAAGAAGTACATCACAGGAACAGAATGGGGGGGAATAACAGACAAACCAACAAAGACAAGGGGAAGCACAGAGACTAAATAGACACAAGGTGGGCGGAGCACATTGAACACAGGTGAGACACATTAGGAACAGGTGCAGACAATCGCAGGAGACACAGGTAAAGCAAAGACACCAGAAACAAGACATGGGAAAGGAAGTGAGCAACACAAGGAAAGGGACTTCAAAATAAAACAGGAAACTCAAGAAAACACAAACAAGGGATAACAAAGATAACTTAACCAAGGCAAAGAAACACTAAGCACTCCAAGAAATAGAAAAATAAATAAAAGTCCACTAGATATAATGTTCTTGGGGGGAGAATCATTACAAGTATGTAGATGTATGGGCTTGAACAATTTGGTTCCGATTATCAGGCTACTTCCCTTTTCATTTTATTTTTCCATTACAATAGAGACATTGTTGTTTTGCCTAGGCATAGGTATGTTCTCCATTGTGTGTCATTCTAGTTTTATATTAATTAATCACAGATATTATAGGGTTAGGGTTAGTAATGACTATAAAAAAGCCATTAAATATAAAAATTAACCCTCAATACAATGTATGATTTTTGGTGTTTCTATTTGATACTATATAATGGCAGCATGGTTTTATTCTTGAAATCCTTCAAACTGTGGAATTCTCTTTAAGCCTACACAACTATCTAAAATTCTTAGGGGAGTAATGTAATTGTTCACAATGTGTAAATACACCTTCTGTGTAGGTCTTTGATGTAGTTGTGTTGGCAGATTGAAAACACTCACCCCAGTCTTCCATTTGCACAGGTCAGAATATTTAGAAAATGTGTAAAAGAGAATACTTTTACAGATATGTTAAATAACAATTAATTTCAATCATTTTTTTTGTTTGCTTTGCTTCTTTGTCAGGAGAGACCCTTGTAACCAGGCAAAATGGATCTCTTGAATCAAATTACAACCCCTTGAGCCCACGTTCCCTCTCAGCCACTGAGGGGACAGGGGAGACAGAGACACGAGAATCATGGCATTCAGACACAAGGAGAAAAGCCACAGTTACTGATGTCTTACGGGAGATGAAAGATGTTAATTCCAGTCTTGAAGATTGTCAACAAGCCCAAAAGTTAGAGACTTATATATTCGGACTGATCCAATGCCGAGCCTTACCCATACGGCCCTCCAAGCCCCACACCAGCCTCACACATTATGCCCGAGCTGTCACTGTGGTGAGGCAGAGCAGTTTATGCTGCAAAGAGGAGCAGCATTCACCAAAGCAGGTGTCTGTTCAACTGATCTCAACTCTATCGCACTGTTCAGAGGGAACTGTGCCAAAGGTATATCATAACCCTGACCAGGAGCATTATCTAGAGTTAGAGTTAAATGAAGAGGAGGTTCCACCCCCGTACCACCACCACCTCCTTCAAAGTGTCCAGTACCAACCAAGATTTATTCGCAAGCCCATGCAGGCCTCCATGGTTAGCATGTCCGGCTCAACCTCGCCAGACTATACATCTTGCAGTATGCTGCAAGCCAACAAAGACTCCAACAATAGTGAAACTGATTCACCCCAACATTTCCTCAACTACCAGGCTGTTCCAGTTCATTCAAAGCCTCACCATCCACCATCTCTTGATGAGCAGCTTGTCAACGCAGAGTACATTCCAGCCAACCCCTGCCGAGCCTCCACCAGAGCATTTGCCCATCATCACTCCAACCCACATAAGGGCTCTGGGGTGCCTAAACCCAACAAAAGCATGTTTTCTCCAGAACAAAGCCATCATAATGAAGAGCAGCAGCCAACAGTATCTCAGATCCTACCCTCCAGATGCCGAGGAGGCGCAAAGAAATGTCATTTGAGTGAAGACAGAATTTGTGCCAGTAGGAAGACTGGGAAGAAGGCAGGTAGGTCTCAGTCAGGGAACAGCCAACAAAGGGTTCCAGAGCGAAAGTACAATACTGTAGAGAGGGATGGTGGAGGAAGCGGAAGCGGTGGAAGGGGAAGCTGCAATAGTCAATCCAGGAGCAAGAAACAACAGCAAGGAAGTGGTAGCTACCGGCGCTGGCAGTCCAGTCTTGAGCTCAGCCAAGATGAAGCTGACCAGCCACCTATGCAGCCACCAATGCAAGGCTCTTCAGCTTCAAACCAAAGTGACCAATGTGCAAGGAAAACACTCAAATCTCGTTCTTCTCATGCATCACATGCCTACCCACACCGCAATCACCACCATCCCCAGTCTCAGCATCATCAGGACATGGAGTGCCACTTAGAGAGGGACAAAGTGCCACTGTGTAAGCCCAGTGAGGACTACCCTCACCAAGGTCGGCGTGAGTCTGAGTCAAGTATGAGCGAGGCAGACTCTCCAGATTCCAGCTCTTTGTCCAGTGACTCTGATGAAAGTGGTGGTCTGGTTTGGCCCCAACAACTCCCCCCCCAACTTTCACTCCCATCACCTCTTGCCCCACCTGGAGCAACAATGCAGCCCAAAGCTTTTGTCAAGATTAAGGCTTCACATGCTCTTAAGAAGAAGATCCTGCGCTTCCGCACTGGTTCGCTGAAAGTAATGACAACTGTATGAAGTGGAATAATGGCCAAACTGAAGGAACATAAACTGCAGAGTTTTGGACTACATAGAATGGTAAACCACAATCTGTGAAGATAAAATCAATTGGTGAATCGTAACTTTGAAAATCAAATTTTTAATGAAAGTTCTATGATCTTCTCTGAGTGAATTTATTGGATGGATTTAGATCAGCCTTAACAAGCAATGGAGAAAATCACTTCATCTGCCATTTGTAAAAAAAATCGTAAATGATATTGTGTACTACAGTCTGGATTACTCAAAGTTTGTCAAAGGGTAACCTACTCTAATGAAATGCCCACACACTCAAATACACACCTACTGATCCAGTATGTCACAGTCCATACTGACATTGTCTCTGCGGTGGCAGTAGTTCATGGTTTTAGTTTTTGACCAAACAGATTCATCTTAAATATACCTGCTATTTTAAAAGACATTGATTTCTAGAACAGCAGGTGGCAGACCTGAAGGTGAACACTGAGGTAAAATCAGCAGAACCTCCACTGATCTGGAGGACAAGAGACTTAGTTCAGGTAAAATTATCAACTCTGCTTCTGCCAAAAAGAAAATTTCACTGCGAAGCACGTGGAACATGAAGGTGGCTCATTTTACACCATAAAAGCCTGTGACTTCAGTGCTTTGTAACTGTTATATCTAATTTTTTTTCCATAGCTTCGTCTGTTTTTCAGAATGCAGGTGTTGAACAAATATCCTCCTGTGAGCATTTGAATGAATGAATGAACATCTCATTACTTTTTCTATTACTGAGTTGAACATAAGCTGCAGAGTTTTGGACTACATAGAATGGTAAACCACACTCTGTGAAGATGAAATCAAATGGTGATACATAACTATGAAAATCAATGTCTTCATGGAAGTTCTATGATCTCCTCTGAGTGAATTGATTGGATGGATTGTTAAGGCTTGTTTAGGCTGGATAGATCAGCCTTAACAAGCAATGGAGGAAATGGCTATCACCTCATCTGCCACTTGTTTCAAAAATGTTTATTTAAAATTGTAAATGATATTGTTTACTAAAAGTCTGGAGGAAGTTTGTCAAAGGGTAACCTACTCTAATGAAATACCCACACATACAAATACACACCTACTGATCCAGTTTGTCACAGTCCATGCTGACATTGTCTCTGAGGTGGCAGTAGTTCATGGTTTTAGTTTTTGACCAGACCGATTATTCTGAAATATACCCACTGTAGTTAAAGACATTGGTCCTCATGCAAGATCATTTTCAGATATTTTATCCTAAATGTGTTTTTGTCTCTTTTTCTTTTTTGTGTGGCTTGTTTGTATGAGTAATCCAAGTCCATTTCACCAAACCTTTCTAACTGAATGACGAATACCACCTGTTAATTAGGAACAGCCCTTCAGCTGTGATTTTGTGCCCTGGGTAGGTCAAACTCTGAGCCATTGACAATTCAATTCAATTTTATTTGAATAGTGCCAATTGACAACATACATCGATTCAAGGCACTTTACACAGTAAGGTCAAGACCTCACAATATTAGAGAGAAACGCCAACAGTTTGCGTTTCTTTAAGAAAAACCTTGGAGTTTAAACACCCTTTTAACAGGAAGAGGAAGAAATCCGTAGCAGAGGTGGACTTGCCTGACAACTTGAGTTGTTGGC
Source organism: Scophthalmus maximus (assembly GCF_022379125.1). Taxonomy (NCBI): domain Eukaryota; kingdom Metazoa; phylum Chordata; class Actinopteri; order Pleuronectiformes; family Scophthalmidae; genus Scophthalmus; species Scophthalmus maximus. Next base: position 88,674 of record NC_061530.1, read on the forward strand.
GGCCATCTGCCATGACCGGTTGGGGCGAGAGTAGAAAAATGGGGTAGAGAGTGAGGTGGGCAGAAAGAGGGGTAGAGACGAAGAGAGAAGAGAGAGAGAACAGTTGAACAATTAGATCTCTACTAGAAGCGCAGAGAAACGTGTAAGACTGCAACTCTGCCTCCTGGTCTCAACTCTGGACTGTAACGGTTTTGACTGTCTAGCTGGGTGAGATTTCTAGAAAGGAGAGCTGGACCATCCAAAGTAGCATGAATGCCATTTCTCCGCATCAGACCAGGTTTTCTCCAAAAAGTTTGCCAGTTATCTATGAAGCTCACACTGGACACCACCTCGACAACCAGTGGTTGAAGGATGACATGCACATGTCATCACTGGTGAGGTTGGGCAGCGGTCAAGAGATAACTACTGAGTCTGTCATTGTTTTTGCGTAAGAACACACTGATTCATTTTTTTTCTGGCCTCCGATTGGTGTAATCGGGTGTCATTACTGCTGACGTGAATAACAATTTTACCATATCTACGTTTTTCCTTAGCCAGCAGTTTTAAATTGGATTGAATGTCTCCTGCTCTGGCCACAGGAATGCATTTAACTATATCGTCGCTGGTTTTGCTAACTTCACGTACCTCAGAGAATAGAGTCGCCAATGACCAGAGTTGTTTTCTTAGCGGCTCTTTCGCTGACACTTTCTCGCAGGCAGTCGGCTGCTGGGGGACCTGAGGGAGCTACACTGGGTCGGCTTGCACTGGCTAGCGGGGACTGGCTAACAGTATTAGCTAAGGATTTACTTTCCATGGTGCGGAGCCACGCTTCCTTTGTTGCACATAAACTAGACTTATTACATTTACCATTATTCCTAAAAGAGACAAAGGAGTAATTAAACATCGAGCACAGAGAGCAGGAGAGGGAGAGAGATAAGCCACAGTTCTTCACTAAAGCTAACTAGCTAAGCTACGATACAGAGAGATAAGACCATAAAAACGCTGAGTTAGCAAGCAATTGCTAAAAGAGGGAGAGAGCTGTGATTGATTAGACTAAATCATGGTGAGTGGAGTGAATAATTAGCCCTGTAGTTAGAGAAAACAGCAGTGTTTAAAGAGACAAAGATGAGCAGTGGATAAACAAAGGTTAAACCAGCAACCGGAAATTACCGCAGCACGTCATCACCAGACACACAAGTACCCCGTTTCAGTCGCAGCCCTGCTTCGTAAAGCCTCTTGAGCACCTCATACAACCCCACTTCAAAATCACTGAACTATCCCTATAACCGTATCAACAGTATGTTTGTATACTCTCTTGCTCACGCTTTGTCAATGAGGACTTGTTGATTCACATGTTAATGCATTTCAGATCAGTAAAAATTCTACTTCATGTTTAAAGGGTATGTTTTCAGAGGCAATTTAGGGTAAGTTTCTTGCCTAAAGCATAGATTGAACCACCGATCTTTTCGATTTGTGGAAGTCTTCTGTACCTCCTGAGCGACGGCTGCCAAAAGATCTTTTTTCTTACACTTTCCCATGCAGGTTTCTCCTTTTCATCTCTTCCTTATTGTGCACTTCGGAATCGTATTGTTGAAAATAGTATTACCCTACAATTATACATGTTTTCCTTATAAAAAATACAGCTGTTCCATATATAATGGGTGGAAGTAAATGTTTCTGTCAGACATGGACAAATATGACTTGAATTTGTTATTGAGATAGTAAACCTTGCTGGATGAAGAACTGACTTTCAAACTAAATGGACTATAATCTTTTGCCATTTATGATAGCAGATGACACAAACCAGTGAGATTTAGATTATCTTTAGAAAGTTTTGATGAGATCAAATGCCAGAATTACAACGACTAAGTATTCTAGAAGGATGCTGTGAAAAATTTTCAGTAGTAAGTAAATTTCTATTGTTTTAATGTTAATAGAAGGGCACTTGTAGACTAAGAAAGATTTGCCTGAGAATTTATTTAACATTACAAAGTCACTTTGAGTATTCAACAGTATTATCATTTAACATGCACTATCCAACTAACTATCAGCTTCATTTTGTAATAAATCTGTTTGACAAAATGCATAAGCATATATAAAATGTGTTTTGAAAAATAAAGATACATAATAAAACTTACTAAAACTTGTGGGTGTTTTTTACAAAAAAAGCAACAACCAGTTGTTTTGTCAGGGGAAGCTTGTTCAATGCATCATGCTAGGTGTTAGAGCTAGGTGTTATCCACTTTAAAATAATTCACGGATACACTTAAAGTGCAATAACTAACTGTGCAGTATTTATATTTAGTCTCCATGTGCAACTATTGCTACTGCTCTGTATATAGTAGTTATATTGTTATATTTTGTACATACTAACCCTTTTTGTAAATTTCTTTATATATTCTTCTGTCCACTTTGCTGCTGCAATGTCCAAATTTCCCCATTGTGGGACGAATAAAGGTACATCTTATCTTACCTTATCAAATGGCCAGCCCATATAAATGTCCTGAGGAAGACCACACACACACACACACACACACACACACACACACACCAGTCAATGATTGAAAAGTATGGGAGGAAGAGAGAGGAGGCGCTAACAGAGAGAGTTGGGGTCAGGAACCTTGGCTCGTTTAGGAAAACTGATCCCAATTCTCCTCTCAAGTGTCACCAGCAAGAGTTCCTGAGGCCTGCACTACAAATTCAGGTCAACCTACTTGATTGAGTGCGGGGTAAACCAATAACCTCTGGGTTGACAAACCCTGGCTGCCTGACTTTGGGTTAAACGATACTAGGTGGATATAATGTTGGTTTGTTAAGTCGACATTAACTTACTGGGAGTAAGTGGGCGTACAAGAGCACATGGTTAAAGGGGCGTGTTCGGGAGATATTCTGGGGAGAAATGAACAGTTAACAGATTAATTAAACTTTAATGTGGCAGCAACTGAGTCAGGGAGGCTTGTTGGCAATGGATTGTCAACTCAGTAAATTCAAAAGAAAAGTGTTTTTTTGGTCATATTTACTTTGCTAATTGGAATTGCTGTAATAAGAATTGCTAATAGCTACTATGGTTGAGATGTAGGACACAGGTTACAATATGTGAAAACAATTATGATACATGAATAAAAATAAAAAATTGAGACGGATCTGGTGAACCTGCGAGGCAGAAGACAAAAGATACAAAACTTGTAACTTCCTCTGCCAGTAGGTGCTATTTCCATGGTTCAATATTGACATGTAGATGAATTGAGGGCGGAAACATTTGGTGCTGAGGTTTGTTTGCAAAGAAGAATAAGACAGACTTGCTTTTTTCCAGAATGTCACTCAACAGCTGTGAACAGTGGCGGTCACAGTGGGGAAATGACATCTGGCTAGCACATGGATCAGAACACTCAAGTCATTATAACTATCTATGGATACAAGAGAATAACATGCTCTTTGATACCATAGTGGGTAAAATCTCATACTGGTTGAACAAATAACCCAATGCCTTGTTAGTTGTGGGAGGATATTTTAACATAGCGACCAACAACATGTAAGACAGATGGCCACAGAGGAGATCAGGGTATTCTAATGCTGCTTAAAGTTGTTCCATGGATGAATTTGACCTGGTTGATGCTTGGAGAGAACTGTTTCCAAATGACTGACAATATACGTGGTCCAATAAGGACTGCTCAAGAGAATTCTGAAATGACTACTGGTTAGTCTCCAGGTGTTTAACGAGGAACAACATTACAGTCAATATCAGTAACACTTCACTGACTGATCATAAAGCAATTTACCTCTCAATAACTTTGTCCTCGGATCAGACCTCTGGTTGAAAAGCCTCATTTCGGAAACTAAATAGTTCCCTCCTCAAGCTAGATCAGGTCAAACAACGTGTCAAATAATTAATTGAACACTTTTGGATTAAAGCAGAATCTCAGAAAGCTTATGGAAATAACTGCCAGGTTTTAAAACATGAGTAGGGGGAAGTGTCTCGGGAGGTTTGGTGTTGATCTCGCCAAGGAAAAAAGACCAGCTGAAGGGGAGGTTATTGTGCAGCATATCTATCTCAACAGGAGTCCCTATCTGATGAGGAAAGATGTGAGTATACAAAATTACAAAATAAATTGGATGACATTTATAAATCAAAAGCTAAGGGTCTATATTAGATCGAGAAAACAGTGGATTGAAGAGGGTGAGCAAAACTCAGCCTACTTCTTCAGACTTGAGAAAAGTAAAAATGTTCTTGCTACTATAGATCAAATTAATCTATACACTTATAATTACTGTGAGGCAACAACTAATTCATTTATAGACTATCAGCCATTGTAGAGTTATATCCCCAGAAGATAGAGACTTTTGTGATGCCATGAGGAGGTGTTGAAGGCAATTAAAGATGTCAAAAACAACAAGAGCCCAGGATGTGATGGTAAAACTGCTGAATTGTACAAATTGTTTGATAAATTACTAACCCCCTTTCTGGTAAAAGTTTTCTCGGAGAGCTTAGAGAATGAAGCTCTTCCAAAAACTATGACACAGGGAGTCATTACGTTGATTCCTAAACCAGACAAGGACAGAGACTGTTTAGAGAATTGGCATCCTATTACACTCAAATAACGATTACAAAATGTTTGCACATATTTTCGCTAATAGTCTTAAAGAAGTGTTAGACTCTATAATAGATGAATCACATAGGTTCATGAGGAAACGACTATTGCAAATGGTCCGTTAGGACCAAGACATAGCTTGATTTGACAATGTCACCTGCTGTGGAAAATACCCTCTCACTAGGGACAGGCATTCACAGACAAGTAACAGCGTTACTGTGTAAGGTAATGTGCCATTAGTCAGGTAGCTTTGTGTAGCCCTTGACGGGCTTCATGGTGCTTTGGTTTTTGTTTTGTTATACAAAGCAATGGCTGCCTAAACGCAGCAGGGATTGTTTGTAGTGTGTGTCAGTCGGGGTCCAGGGCCTTGTTGATGAGGCTGACGGCAGAATGGAAGAAACTGTCTTTGTGACGGGAGGTTTTGGTCTTGACAGACCTCAACCTCTTACCGGAGGGGAGCATTTCAAAAAATGTTGTGTCCGGGGTGGGAGGGGTCTGCTATTATCTTTCCTGCATGCTTCAGAGTCCGGGAGGCAAATGAGACCAGTCCTGGGGTCTCATTTATAAAATGGCACTGCTCCACCGTGCACAGTTTAGGCTGTAAGGCACTTTTATCTCCGGAAAAATAATAATAATAATCTTTAAGAAAACAGTAGGGTAAAAAGCCCCCTCTGGCTTGCACCCCTAATAATAAGTTGAAGATACATGGAAGTTTAAACATTCCTTTATCAGAAATCTTAGATCATAAGCACATTTACTCACTTTACATACTATGACCACACATGAGGTTCTATCTTCCTGATGAGGGTGACTGATGGTGTCACATGTCCATCGGGAGCAGTTGTGGCCTCTCTGCCTCATGAAAGCCCTGTGTAGCAGAGAGTTCAGGAATTATGAAAAAATAACACATCATACAAACATTAATGGACTTTCAACACCATTGCGCCCTGCAACCTGATCACTGCACTGCACTTTGTCAGTGCCTCAGTCTGAGCCCCAAATGGATCCACATGGTCGAGCATTTTTTTTTCTTTTCAAATATGTTCATAATCATTTTCTTAAGTTTTTACACAACATCGAGCAACATACAGTAAAAATACAACAATTTGAAACATTAGCCAGACATACACCCCGATTCACACATACACACACACTTAACTTGCACAGATAGACAGTATAGCAATGAAATTAAAGTTACAGTTAAAATACAGTAAAATACATAAATTAATAAAATAAAAAACTGTTGCCCACAACTTCCATCCAGGTAAAACCTATATTTTCCATCTCTGACGATGCTCATATATGGTTCCCAAAGCCGAAAAAAGTATTTCCGCTTGCCCTCAGCAATGTAAGTTAGTCTTTCCAGACCAATACTTTCTGAAAGTCCCTTTATCCACATCTGCAATTATGGAGCGTCCACACTCTTCCAGCACAATGCAATAGCTCTCCTGGCTTGTAGAAGCCCAAAATCCAGAAGTTTAGTCTTTTTTGATGTTTGTATAAAGTCCTCTGGATATATACCAAGCACACAAAGTTTGGCTTTTAAAGGGACCTTGATGTTAAACAGTTCTGACAAACTATTTGTGACTTCCTTCCAGAACATTTTAATCTTTGGAGTTTCCCAGAGACAGTGAAATAAAATACCCTTTTCATCCACACATTTAGAACAGACATCTGGAATATTAGCAGACATATGATGTAGTTTGACAGGAGTAACATGCATTCTCATCAACCATTTATATTGTAGTAACCTAAAGCTTGTACTTATTGTCTGTTTTTGCCCTTTTAAACAAGCATTACTCCATTCCGCCTTGTCAATGTCCTCATGTGTATCCACTTTCCAAGCATGTAGTTTATCTATTGTTGATTCTGTACTATGTTTCACCAACATATTGTAGTATTTAGATACGTAACCTTTCTCTCCTGAATTCTCAAGTGTTATTTTCTCAAGTGTTGATAAGGGTGGTATACACATTATCTGTTTATATTTTGATGACATATAGCTTGTTTTCTAGGAACTTGGTATCTCTGACATATTTGATCGAAGGAAAGCAAAACTCCATCTACATAAAGATCTTATTGATTCAATCAATGTACCCCAGGAAGGGGACGGAAGTGGCGTGGAATTCACACTTCTCGGCCTTCACAAAGCGGAGTTCTATAGAAGATGCTGCAAGACAGTTTGGACGTGGTGGACATGCTCGTCCTAGGATTTAGAGTAGATCAGAATATCATCCAATATACATGACGATTTAACATGTCTCTCAGCAAGTCATTCAACAAGGCTTGGAACGCAGCAGGGGCATTGGTGAGACCGAAGGGCAGCAGCCTTCCTCTCAAACAGACCATCCCCCCCCAGAATTTGGTATTGGTGCCAGCCCGGTTGTGGCCTACTCAGACTTTAGGGGTCAGGGGCCACACTTTTCTCCACTTGGAGGACCTGAAGAGAAGGATTTTGTTCCCTGCCCAAATTTTGACGTAGAGATGACAGATGATTCAATATCCAGGGGATGTGAGAAAAACCCTGCGGTGGAGAACAGAGGGACTGTCGTGTCAAATGTGGCAGTTCTAGGCCTGGACTCCATCCAATCTTCTTCTCTTGGGGAGGGACATTCTGGGCAGGGGATGATGTTGGTTGACAGGGGTCTGTAAGTGGAAGGACACTCCCTTTGGCCGACCATTAATCCAAAATCACCCTGCCATGGACACTAACCCCCAGTCTTCCTGGCAAAAGCCACAAAACCACCCAGTGACCTCCCAGAAAATTAGAGTCTGGCACTTGGAAGTGAAGGAACCAGTGTTGGTGTTAGGAGACTATCTATCAAGAATTACCCAACATAACTATACCTGGGTGCAAATTGACAGTTTTCCGGGAGCCCAAATACATCACTTGAAGGGTGTGATAGGGAAGCTGGACACCTGTACTACTACACAGAGAATTGTGCTCTTGGTGGGCCTTAATTGCCTTAACTGCCTGAGAGGGAACCTGATTGAAACAATCAAAAAACAGTTTCAACAGTTGGTTGCACGGTTGGTATGTCACGGAAGATATTTCCCTGTGCACAAGTGTTCATACCTCGGATCCAGTTTTCAACCAGGCTCCCACCCAAGAGCACAGTCTCTGATAGACCAGACAAACCTCTTTCTTTTACAACACTACAGAACTTTGCACATACTGGAAGAGCACTTCTTCAGTGTACAGAGCCATGAACCAATACATTGGATGTCCCAGACGGCGCTGAACATACTGGACTCATGGATGAAACCTTTAACATAAAAAACAACCAAACCTGGTGATAGCAGGCCTCGAGTCCAGAACTGGCTGGTCTACAACGTAAAGATTGGCAACTTAAAGATGCTGGATCAAAAAATGTAAAAACATTATACCCAATGGACTGAAAGAAATACAATAAAACACCCGTAATTACTCTAAAAACTGGGATCAGATCAAAATAGGTTAAACTCGACATTATGAGTGCACGCCAATATGGGTTTCTTTTTCATGTTTGTTTGGATTTTGGCATGGATTTATGTTGATTATATGTTTATATTATTGTTGTCTTTTATTTCACTTAATTTGATTTCCCTGTTTGGCATGTTTCATATAGGGTCCCCTCCCCTGCTCTTCCCTGGGAAGGGGTGAGAACATTCTGAATGCTGAGGTTGTAGATGATGATTTGGGTCACCTAAATATTTGTGTTTTTTAATGTTTACTGGATGTACAGTCTTTGTACTATTGGAACTGGTGATGACCATGTGGGCCTGGCCCAGTCTACCAGCAATGGTATTCTGGACCAATGTGAAGAAGGGACTTGTGTGCCTGTGCATTTGCTTGTCCGTGAGGATAGCGTACACAAAATAACTAATTTCAAACCTAACTCTAGCCACCAGAAGAGACCAAAAAAATGGTCTCTTCACATGTTAGTGAGGAAAAGGATCTCATTCCCCTCCCTTCCACACACAGCTCCACAACAGCTTACCAAAGAGCAGAGGACCACACAGATCTTCACCACCAAAACGGTGGCTCCTGTAATCTTCTCTCCTCTTTCTATTCGACCTACTTGCCCATGTGTGAGCCTGGAAGAGGATGTCATCTTGGACCAACCCGTAGGTCCAACAGACACCTCAAAACCACCAAGAAGATAGAAGATCCGAGACTGGAGCCTCACCCTTGGAAAAAAATGGGTGTTCCTAGAAGACCCCAATCCAGTCAAACTCGCACCTTTCAACATGCCAGGGCTACAAACTGAACCACATGATATAAGTGCAGAAATTGCACACAATAGCAGGTCGGTTTTTAACAGGCAACCAGGGTTCTGTTTTCAGCTTTAGCAAAAAGATGTCACTCTAGGTCCTTGCTTATAAAATCAGTTTTATCAGGGTTAGGGTAACCACATCAACGCAGCATTTAAATGCTTTCAAGTGTAATAATCAAAGACAATTTGTCAGATGTTACGCCGTTGCCCACAATCTTTGGAATTAAAGGAGACATGTCAATGTGCATGTGCAAGCAGTGAACCAATGAACAAGCTCATTCTTATCTTGTTCTCAGAACTGTGTTCCTCGGCCTCAGATATACCTATATACATACATACATACATACGCTAACTAAGCTGTCTGTTTTTATTTAATAAGGTTGGTATGTGAATTGTAACCTACGATAATGCAAATCACAAACAGACAAAGTGTGTGCCTGCAAGCTACACCATAGTAAGGTGATACTATGGTGCATACTTACAAGCAAAAATGGTTGAATTATATGAAATATAGCAACTGAAAAAAGGGACAAATCGCGTGTTCTCACCCATTTGTCCACCCAAAGACTGTTACTCTAGCATAAAATGAAAAAAAAATAAAATGATATCACCCTTTGTTGCAGTTTCAAAAATAGAATAAAGATTTCACAAATCCAGGACTATGTTTTAAAGAATCTTTGGACTCTGTGACAATCCAGTCCAGAGTTGACAAGTCTAGCTATTGTTGTTTTCTATCTGGAGCTGGTCCAATACGACAGGGTACTCAGCATTGTAAGTTTAGTTTCCCTTACCTTTCCCCTTAACTGCTGAATCGGAAGCTGTGAATCAGAAGCTAACAGCGTAGTCCTATAGTTACATTCGCCCCCTTGCTCGCACAGAATGTAAGTGAGCAGGAGGCGAAGGTTCGCCACTGCTATATCGGCATATGTGGCATCATGCCCTCCGTGGCCAGGATCTTAAATAACGGCCCATGTAAATATTTTTGGATAATCTACGTTAAATATCTTCATCTGAAAGTCAGAAATAATACTCCTAGTGCAGAAATCTCAGTCAACATTCTTAGAATGTACATTGAATTGGTAAATGGATCATTTTTAACTTCCAAATCTAATTGATGAGATTGACATGGATTTGCATACTTATTTATATTACACAGTTCATAGTCATGGTAGGGTCATTAAAATGTCAGTAAAGGCAAAAAATGCCCAAAACTAATACCACTACTTCATTGTTGTTGTTGTTGTTTTTGTTGAAAACACTAAACATAACAATTGCCTAATTTGAATAAAAGACTAAATTATCCATGGATTTGCTCATATGGTACACTTTGTAAACTAGATCCCAACAGATATCAGAGACCTGAAAACATATGCTTCATTTAAATTTAACTTAAATCTGCTCTGTCAATGTTATGTTAAAACCACAAAGTATGTATCTTTCTGTCATTTCTTTTGACCTTCTCTATGTGTCTATGCTCACTACCAGCAAGACCTGTATCTGTACCTGTCGAATTCATGTTATCCGGTCATTAATGTGGTCGGTGCAATGAATCAATTTTTAAGCAAGATGGACCAAGGCACGTTTGAACCGTTTGTTCTTTTGGTACAATTGACACAGGCAGGAACCAGAAACTGGTAGTTTTTTTTATTTTAAGCCGAGAAAAACAAAAACAAGAATTCAGCTTGATTTCTTGTTTCACTTTTCTTACTGATGAACATGTATACCACACGATGTTTCATTTTCATTGGTGGGCGGGTCTTCAGTGCCACCTTGCTTCTGATTGGCTATGTTTGCGCTGTACTCTTCAAAATAAAAGTGCTACCTTCTGCCTTCAGACGGTGCAATGTCACTAATAGGGATAGATAGATGGATAGATCACTGACCATACTTGTACAACTGTCGGCCATGATGCCGCATAGCATATTTAATAATCATTTATTATGATGCTCTTGTCAAGAGGTGCCGCACATCATTATTTTATGAGCTACAATGACAGTGTTTCTCATATCAGATGAACGCTCTGTCTTTCATTTCATTTAGTTAATCTGTAATGTGAAGTCTGTTTTCAATCATTAGAAAGATCACTGGCGTCGATAGAACCAAAGGTAGTTGCGATAAACGCCCAGCAGGTGTCGCCCCGTGAGCACCTCCTCATCAATAGGTTTTGTGAGACAAATTTTCTCCAACAAATAGAAATGTGGCTATAAAATAGAAATGTGGCTATATTGACAGCTAGACAGAAAAAGGCTGTAGCTGCTATCCATGCATACTTACCTGATGCGATTTTGAATTTCAGTAAATAAATGATATCTTGGTATGTATAAAATGAAATTTTTACCGTGTTCTCTTTGTCTGGTTACATGCATGTGTGTTATGTAATTTACACAGCACATGTTTTATATATTATATATGAATAAAACATTTTGATATTTAAAAAAAATATTTGTGATTGTTGTAATTAAACGCAAATTTGTTATTGTTTTATTTCCACTTGTGTTTCAGAGTACATCACACCAATCGGCATCACTCATGTTCCACGGTTTAAAGAACCATGTATATTGGAGTGCAACCTCTTCAACCTCAGGGCCTGAGAAGTTGGCCAAGTGTATGGAAGTGAATAGTGGACTTCACTGTTTAACAACATTCAAAACATCCCTGGGCATGAAGACCCCCTCTTCCCCAAAGACAAAAAATGGTGAAGCCACCACAAAGCCTGTTAAAACAGAACCCACATTCAGTAAGTTGTAAAACACTATTTTATTATTACAAACATGATAACAAATTCAAATGAATAATAAATAATTCTGAACATTTTAGGTAAACAACAAAACTGGATTCAGGAAAACACTAGAAAATGAACAATTGAATGAAATGTTTTACAGATTATGTGGGTGACTTGATGAAGATGGTTTTTGAAGACCCAGCACCATTTGTGGAGTAGATGAAAAAATCCTCACCCCCAAGGATCTGTCATCCCAATATGACAGGCCGTCAAAGGAGGAAATGGTTGCATGCCACATGTCAGGCCTCAGTCAAGGGGCGGTCGGAAGCCAACATACTGGTCAGCTGGATCCGTAAACTCCTGCCGGATCCGGAGGATGACGAATGACGCGATGACGACCCTGTTGTGGCGCCCCACAGCACCAACTGCGAGAAAAACAATGAGGCATTGTTGCAGTTGCAAATTGCCTCTACTGCTATATTTTTGTATATGTGTATATTTCTGGTTTCCTTACATTTGCAAAAAAATAAAGATATTTTGAAGAAAATCATTTTTCTCATTTCTTAATTTTGTTCTGTGGATCCTGTCATATATTGAAAACGTTTTTTTACTTTATTTTATGCAGTTGTATCTCATAACAGAAACTTACTGTTCTGAAACTCAGAGGTCCGTAGTCCAGGCTGTAGATGTTGTAGATGTTCTGAAGGGTGTAAAAGTTTAGGCAATTTGGCTCAAGGCCTGCAGCTGAGAGGAATGGGGACCTGATTCAATCCTCTGAGAACCTAATATGGAAAAAAGAGTTTTAAAAGATCTAATAGAGCAAATAATGATTGAGGCAGCAGCCCTGCATTAGACAAATATTGATCCGAGAAGTAATGTGTCTCAATGTAAAATGGGTAAATACAAATTTGTTGCTGAATAAAAAATAAATCTGCTCAACTTTTAGTTCAATTGATTTAGTCACTAATCAAAACAAACTAGATAATGTTTTTGGGGGGTCTTTATCCCAACACAAGCATCGTTAGTTTGATTCAATAGAAAGAGTTGTGCGTCGAGCCAGGCTCCCCTCTCTCTCTGCCTGTTGCCCCCCCCCCCCCTCTGCTGACATGACACACGACACTCACAACAGTTTGGTGAGTGCGTCTGTTGTTACTAGGTAGTTGGCAACATGATTTGCTAACAGATTGTTTTTGCGGGGGCCGTCTGGAGTAAATCCGAGCATGACAGACAGAAGGTGAAAAGAGCCACTGGAGGAACGGACAGTATGAGAACACTGAAGACTTTTCTAAACATTGTGGCATGTAAACCTTTTCATGTGGTGACCCTTTTTTAAAAGTATGAACTTGAATATGAGCATAATATGAGCCCTTTAACAATGTGGAACTCTAAAAGTCTTGTAATTTTTTGTCAATGCCGTAAACAAATTTAATAAGTTTGAGGATTTTCCAGGATATCCAACATTTTCTTATGATCCACTGTAACAAATGCAGCAATGATGTCAAAAGAGTACAGATGGAAGTCTGACCTCCATCTAAGCTGCAGAGACTCAAAAGAAGTTTAATAAGCACTGACTGCGTGTTGAGATTTGAAGAAAGTGGAAGATATCACTGAAATTCTCCTCAATTCTTATGTTCTCATTCACTGTGGATCAGTACTGACACATGACCAAAAGAAATAATGCTCTGTGTTTCCAGACTATTTTTTCCCCCGGGTGAAAGAGGGTTGGGTGTTCTGTCCTGACAAAACAGCATAAAGGGGAGGGTCACATTACACTGTTAGTGACAGGGGAAAAGATGGCTGCTTTGTTGCTGCTGCTGTTGAGCATCGGAGCGTTGTTCTTTTCCTCTAATTCACAGGAGGCTTACAATAATCTTCCTGAAACATTCAGGAAAGGAGTGGATCTGGCTTTGGAAAAGATTAACTCTCATGCTGGAATCCATCACCATTTTCTCTTCTTCAGGAGCATCAGAAAGTCAGACATTGAGGTACTGTACAGCATGTGTGCTTTTCAGGGTCAGTAATTGCTGTTGGCTCATCACTGGGGGTGGGGAGTTATTGTGATTAACTGTGATGTACATCTTCAGGACAAGTTCTAATCATCAAAGAATTAAGGGATTTTGTCAAAGATCGTTCCTTGAGGAGATTTTTGTGAGTTGTTCAGATCCAACCCTCCTTTTCTTTCTCCACAGCCTGGGTTTGATGTGAGATACATCTACCACCACTTCTACCTTAAAGCCACCAGGTGCCAAAAAGGAACAGATGGCTCCAAAGCATGTCAGTTCAGAAACGACAGAGTAAGTTTGGTCTGTTCTTGAGTAGCATTGCTGAAAGCAAAAATGTGGACTGTTAGGACTGCATGTCCTAACTTGTCTCTGCCTTTTTGTTTGTGTGCATTCATGCAGCCGCTGATAGACTGTGCAGTCTGTTACAAAATATTTGGAGGAGAAATTGAACAAGAACCCAAACCGTATGTCCATTGTATCCACAAACCAGCCCTCACAGAGGTTAGTCTGTTCCAGTTTTTCCTTTCTTACTATCTCTCCTTATCTTTTGTGGTTTCAGTCTCAACCATTATAAACAACAACCCTCTCCATTTTTCATCACTTATTGTTTACAGGAGATGAAGGTGGACAGAGTGGAACACTGCAACAGAATGGGATACAGCAGTGGGGCTCCAACTCTACTGGCATCAACAGGAACTGAGTAAAAATTATCTGAAAACATGTGGATCATTATGATTACCTTCTTTTTGAAGACTTGTTTTAACTAGAAGCAGCTAACGAGATTCTTGCTGTGTGGGCCTCAACTTAACAGTATTTCCTCTGTAGTTAATTTTCCTTACATATTAGAAACATTTTTGTTTCACTTCTTCAGCTCTTCAGTTTACGCCTATGACTTGGTTACACAAAAATATAAATAAAGAATAGTTTAATTTGTGAACAATTAAGAGTTTTTTGTGTGTGCGCGTGCAACTGTGTGAGCACTGACTGACATCTTTTCCATTTATATATTTATATATTAAGGGTGTAACAGTTCACAAAATTCACGGTTAGGTTCGATACGACAGTGGTTTCAAAGTTTGTATGTTTTCGATACAGCAAAAAATAAATGCCAGAGATATTTGCTTGATTTTTTTTTATTATTAAAACAAAAATAATAAAATTGTTGTTGTTTACTTGAAACAATGATGGAGCTATACTTGACCCATCTACTTGGGTGTCTTCTAGGCACCATACAAAACAAAAGCAGCTACTTATTAAAAAAATAATGTGCAGTATTGTACTATGTTATGAACAAATACAAACAAAAGAAAAGAACAAAAGAAACATATTTTTTTAATGGAACTCACTGTATTTTTACTCAAGTTTCAATTTTTAGCTACACAGATCTGCTTGATGTGACAATGTCACAACCATTTGAAAATACTTTCTCACTAGGGACAAGCGTTCACAGAAAAGTAACAGCGTTGCTGTGTAAGGTAATGTGCCCTTACAGTCAGGTAGCTTTGTGTAGCCCTTGACGTGCAGCTGTCTGCAGTCAGAGCGACAGCCCTCTTTTGGGCTTCTGTTTTGTTATACTATAAATGTACCAATCGCTGCCGTTATTTGTTTTGCCCTGTTCGAATCAGTTGAACAGCTCCTAAATGCTGAGGGATAGTTTGTAGCATGTGTGTTGCTCTGTGTTTTCGTCCAGTTCCACCTATTGACACGTGGGGTGATCTTGGCGTAAAAAATGAGTTGACATGTCTGAAATAGTCCAACTGATGTAGCAGTGTTTTGCTTTGGGGAGGGGAGGCGCAGACAGCACGCTCCCTGTTACGTAGTGTGGATTGCCTTGTTGAGCGCAGTGGCTCTGAGAACATTATATTTCACACAATTATGATATTTAATATATGTATTTATGATTATAACGAATCGTTTGGTTTGTAACGTGTGCCGAACCGAAAGCCCCTTACCGAACGTTCAATATGAATACGTGTATTGTTACACCCATAATATATATAAATATATCTTTCAATAAATCATTTAATAAAAATCATCTTACTCCTGAACAACCTGTCCCCCTCATTTCTGAAAGGTTGGCTTTGCTCCTGCCAACACATATTTGAGCATGAACTATTCACACAACAGAACAGTCTGCTCCTTCAAGGCCAGATATCATAAACGTTCTTAATTGTGTTGCTATGTGACAAGGGCATGGCATCTGCATCACCACCCTATGTGCCTAAAGGTGCGAAGCCCCTTAATGCTGCTGCCAGCTTTGATTCATATTGGAGGTTCTTTTGTTTTTTTACAGTTTTTGGGGGGTTTGACTCAAACTGAGCTGCAGTACCATGTTGGTAAAGAAGGAACACTGAAAAATATTTTGCACAAATTAATAAGATATATCAGGCTTTGGCAAAGATAATGCAACAAACAATAATTCATGCAATCAGGACCAATATTTTTTGGGGGGTTTGTATCATGGGATTTGTTAACAGGAAACAAAAATACTTGTTCTGTAAAAATATTCAGGACCAAAGAAAAACAACTAAACCCTTATCAAGCCAAACCATATTAGCATTTGGGTTACGACTCCAAATTTCCATCTTGGTTTACTCCCAAATTCATTAAGGCCTAATTCTTTCACTCTTCCAACAACAGTAAAATTCTGTTTCTACATATAACTCCCTGGACCTAATTATTTTTACACTCTTTTGCCAGTTACCCAGTAAGCAATTGCTTAAAAAAACAGATTCAGTGTGTTTGTTGTAGATTTGCTCTCTTGGAACAGTTTTAATTTCAAGAAGCCCATTTTTTTGTTTGTTGTTAAAACAATGCTTTCGGTGTTTCCCACTAACTGTATCATTTTACAGAATTAGAAGCAAACACACTTTTTTACTACAGATGCTTTCATACATGGCCAAAATACATGAAATATAAAAAAAAATTCACAAAAAATTATGTAATGTTGAGCTGAGTGCCCAGTTTCTTCATGAATGTGAAGAAGAATAAGTTTAGCAATCCAGTCATCCTTGTGCAAGAGAGCCGGATCCCTGGCTTCTAGCGGCATTGCTGATCGAAACAACTGTCTGCCTACTCTCAACACTCCATCTTCTAAGTACGGATCCAACTTAAATATATGGCTGTCTTTCCTTACATTACATTTCCCTTCTTGCAGGGCTCCTCTGCATACTTTTGTTTCTGTGATAGGGAAATTAACTCTACTTCCGCCTTAGCAAGGTCTTCAGTGGTAAGCACTTGTTGTTCAAAGCCCTGCTTGTATTTGAACATCCTTTGCTTGAGTAAAGACTCTGCTTTGGTTGAGTTGCTTTCACTTTGATTGATTGCTTCCTGGAACTCTTTCCTCTTCTGTCTCAAGTTAAGCAGAATTGCTTTTAAGCGCATGAGCCAAGCAGTTGCCTTAATGAGTTTGTACCAGCTTGAGAAATGATTCACAAATCGAGTCATTGCATCTGCTTTCTCATCGGACTGCATAAGGGGCACTTTGGCAGGCCTCTTGACCTCTGAGTCTACTTCTGTTGAGGGAATGGACTGGTCTGGGCATTGTGGCCATTCACGTTCAGGTCTTAACAGGAATGTTGGTCCCTGTATCCAGTTTTCACTCTGTAGAAGACTTTCAGCGCTTAGCCCTCTTGAAGCCTGATCTGCGGGGTTGGCTGCTGAGTTCACATACTTCCACTGAAAGGTCTTCCTAGCTTCTTTAATGAATGAAACTCTATTAGCTACGAATGTTTTATAATGAGCAGCATCGTTTTCAATATACTTGAGCACAGTGACACTGTCTGTCCAAAAGGTTGACTTGTCCAACTTTAACTGGAGTTCGAGCTGAAGAATCTTGACCATTTTCACAGCTATTACAGCTGCTGTCAGTTCGATCCTGGGAACAGTGACCTGCTTGAGCGGTGCCACTCTCGACTTTCCTATCAGGAATGAAGTGATTTTCTGGTCCTTTTCATTAGTCAACAGGATGTAAGATACTGTTCCATAACCCTCAGTGCTGGCGTCTGAGAAGTGTTGAAGTTGAGCTAATTTGACCACACCAAATCCTAATAGCTTGATGCATCTGTTTACACTGAATAATGACAGACTTTGCAGACCTGCAGGCCTGCCAACCACCTTGTCCATCGTTTTGCTTGTTGCTCAGACACCTCTTCATCCCATGCCTTCTTTTCTTAGCAAAGTTCTCTGAGAAGCATTTTCACAGGTAGAATGAAAGGCACCAAGAACCCAAGAGGGTCATAAGCTGAACTTCTAGTCGATAGGATTCCTCTTCTTGTACATGGCTTTTCCTGTACCTAAATCTTGGGCTGAAAGGTGTCAGACTGTGCACCAACTGGACACCCAATGCCCTCTTCATGGGTAACGTTGTCAAGGTTGAGGTCTTTAACCTCTGAAGCTCTGTCGACATTAGCAGTGCTCTTGAGTTGCATGTCCTCAAGTCATTAGCAAGAATAACAGCATGCTCGTCTGATGGCACTGTGCTCCGACAGTCGCCAACGTAACAGCTGTGTAAGATTGTCTAAACAGCTTCAGTGGTAGCTCTCTCCGTTCCATCTTTTGCTGTCCTTCTTAGCACATATGAGGCACAGCTGGAGGAGCATGTTGCTCCGAACAGGTGTACACACATTCTGTATTCTGCCGGCTCTGACTCCGGGTTGCGATCCGGCCATCAAAGGAACAGCACAGATCTGAATCCACTTCAGGTACTCTTTCTTGGTAAAACATGGATTCGATGTCTGTCATCATGCCTATTGTTTCCTTTCTGAACCTTGTCAATACTCCAATAAGAGTTTTCGTGAGGTCAGGGCCTTGAAGAATTTCACTGTTTAAGAGACACTCCCTGATTCAAAAACAACTCTTAATTTCTTATTTTTGGGATGGTACACTCCATGATGGGGAATATACCATACTCTTCCTTGCTTCTGTGTAATTGCTGTTCAGGAACTCTGGTGGCATATCCCTTCTCTAGCAGCTGTTTCATAAGTCTGACTGACACATGCGAAATACTTGGGTGTTAAGATATACCTTTATTCGTCCCGTAATGGGGAAATTCTGGACTTTTTCGGGGTTTTGCTGAACAATCTTTGCATTGCATTCTCTTTTGACAATCCTTGCCCGTGTGTCCTTGTGTGAGGCAGCTAAAGCTAAGTCCTTTCGTGGTAAGTGTCATAACCCGGCTCATGGGCAATGACAAAAGCGGAGAAAGGACACAGAACTCGGACAAAATGAAGCTATTTATTGTAGCAAATGTAAATCAGCAAGAGTAACAATGATATGAGGCATGTAAGTCAGTGGTATCAGTGGTGTTCATGTGTGTGTTTGTGGATCATGTAGTGTAGGGTGTTGTGGTGTAAAATATACAATACCAAACAAAGCAATTAAAGCAAACATCTGTGGGTGCTGGCAGCAGGAGAGAGCGATCAACAGGAAGCTGGGACTTTTTATTCCTGCAGAGCACTTGGCACAGGTGCTCCAGATCTGGCTGTGATTGTCTCCTGACCTTTGACCTGGGCAGACAGACAATACTGACAGCACACAAATATATAGACAGGGGTCGTCACAGTAAGGAATTTGATTCTGTCTTTTGGGGGCTGTTCTTTTATTTTCTCAAAGAGCTCCAAGGCATGGCTCTTTTGACAGTAAATGGAAGGACTTAGAAAGTCATCAGCAGATTTGGGTGATTCAGGCTTCTTATCTTGTGATTGTTGAGTGTTACTGTGTCGTCCAGCCTGAGAGACACGTGTAGCAAAACTGCTACTCAGGGTGGCTTCTCTTACTGTCCATTTTTGTAGTCCCCTTTCCTTCTATTCTGACATTTAAGTTATCCCTGAACAGTGTGTCACTGCTGACTTTTGCTTGCCAGTTGATCCATCAGATCAGTAAACCTGGCTTTACGTTTTGTTCTTGTTTGGTTTTCATATGCTTTATGTCTCCACTGTTCTCTCATCTTAAAGGGGAGTTTTGAAGTGACAGTTTTCATATTGCTAGGATTGTCCATCTCATCCATGAAGTCTACATCGTTCATAGTGTTTCGACATCCTATCAGAAACAAAGCATATGCATTTAATGCTTTCCTGTCTTCTGACTTTATTTGTTGACTTCAAAAGCTTTATTTATTAAGGTTGTGGCGATAAGCAGTTCCTCTCCGTAGTGTCTGGGCTGCACATCCCTTCTTCTATTCCTGGGCTGCACATCTCTTGTTCTTACCCGAATACCCAGCTCCCGGTCACAAGCTAATGCTAGCGCTCTCCAACCTGACCATGCCGTCGCTGATCATTGCCCACCTGTATCCGGACTGGATGGACACTCACAGAAGCCGTGATTCTTCGCATAGACCACCCTCCACACAGAGGCTTTGGGTTAACCCCCACAACTTCGCTTCCCCAAATTCCATCCCATCCCTGTGGTCCTCTCGCACACCAACTTCCTCATTACGTCATCAGAACAAACAACACGTGAATCTTTCCAATCTCCATCCCCTTCCTCAGTCCTCACAACCAATCACATAGCAGTGTCACCTGAAACTGGCCCCGCCCTACACACGTTCACTCAACAATAACAGCCTCATTCTAAAGAAATTTATAACTGACAATTATCTAGATTTCCTCTGTCTCACTGAAACCTGGCACAAACCCCTGGACTGTTTCTCGGTAACCAGACCACACCCACAGGATTCACATACACTGACCAACCTCTACATGCTTCCCCTCGGCAATATCATATGCCGTCACGGCCTCCTCTACCACTGCTATGCCAACGTCGTCCAGCTCTACATCTCCACTAAAGCCATCACCTCTGCAACTCACTCCACTATGACTAACTGCCTCGAAATTAAATCTTGGTTGCAAGTGAACTTTCTCCAATTCAACTACAATAAATCAGACAGATCATCATCAGCCCCAAATCCCTCACCAAAACCACTCATAACTTCTGCCTCACAATCGACAACTCCACTCTGTCTCCCTCCCCTCGCATCCATAACCTTGGAGTCATCTTTGACAGCAACTTCTCCACCAAAAAAAACCTCAGTCAAATCACCAGGAATCTCATTCATAAAACTAGGGTTAACCCTAACCCTGATCCTTACTAAAAGTGTACGTGCACCCAAAAGCCCAAAATATTCAGACTTATAAACTGTACTACGCACACCTGTGCGCAATTCTCCCTTTATAAATAACAGAACACCTACAAGTGTGTATACGTGAATCAACCTCATATCCCGACCCCAGAACATTTTTTTCCACCTCAAAAACATAGCTCGTCTCCGCCCATCACTCTCCTTCTCTGCCGCTGAAACCCTGATTAATGCATTCATCACATCCAGAATTGACTCGCAACAGCATTCTCTACGGCTCATCATCCAAAGTCCTCAATAATTTTCAGTTCATCCAAAACTCTGCTGCCCGTCAGCTCACCCATTCCCACTCCTGTGACCACATCACCCCTGTCCTCCAGAAACCCCACTGGCTGCCTGTCCCACAATGAAGACACTTCAAAGTCCTTCTGCTCACTTACAAAGCCCTCCACAACCAGGCCCCCTCCTACCTCACTGAACTGCTCCACCACCACACTCCTTCCCACAGCCTTCGTTCATCTGATGCCAACCTGCTGTCTCCACCACTCAGCACCAAGGGTTTGAGGTTCTCCGCATGTAAACTGTCAGTTTGACTGGCAGTCTTGGCCTCAATAATCTGTTTAAATGCCCTTATGAATGAACGGTAGCTGAGTGGGAGAATGTTGGAACATCTCTTTGTGGCAATGTGTGACATGTTTTGCTGCTAAACTAATATCTCTGTTATCTCATTTTTGCGCAGCATTATTATAGAAATGCCATCAGAAGCGACCCCCTGCTGTGATTGGTCTAGAGTTGCTGCTAATCCAGTTGCTCTGGGAGGCAAGACTCAGAGCTGTACATTAGCAGTCTGAGCTGGGCGCTGTTCGTCCTCGCGTGTTGTGACTCATTATATTCATCTATAACATAACAAGTGTCCCTAAACCTTTTGTGTACTTGCATATGAATTCATGTCATCTTGACCACTTTCATATTCTGCATACATTTGTATCTTGGCTTCTGATGCAGAAGTCTTTGCCTCGAGCTCCAGCTGCTCGTTGCGCACCTTTAAGCGAGCCTCTTGCAGCTCAATGTCTTGTTTTTTCTTTAAAAAAGCACGACGTGTTAAAAGCTCTTGATGCTCTGCTTTCAGCTTCAAACGAGCAGAACTTGCACTGGACGCTTCTGATGAGGAACTGAACACTGATCGCTTTTCCTTTGGATGTGCGACTGATGACCTCTGAGATGCTATCACTTGGCTGAATATCATCATGAACCTCATCATCATCACCATCAATGTCATCTTCTTTAGAATTTACCAGTAAATTGTAAATCCAATCCACTGTTACATGTACAAAGTCCTCATGTGCCAAACTTTTGGGCATGTACCAGTTACACTGATCCTCCTGTTTGTTTTCATCTTCAAGAAATATTATTCCTGCATTAAGCTCTTTTCAGAGAAAACAGAAATCCTCATGTACTCACCTTCTTCTTGCACACAATGTTTGAAATCCGGTATGTGTTCTTTTTAATTTCATGCTGGGTGTAGAGTTTCTTTCAAAATCCTCTTCTCTCCTCAATGAGGAGTCCGTCCTTTATGCTTTGGATCCTTAATGAGCTAGTCTCTGACTAATGTTATTGTGGCTCTGTCTACGTGAAATACCCACTTGAGCTATAGAGTACTTAAGCATATAGCTGACGTGTGTTACACCCAAAACTCCGTAGTCCATGTTCTTTATTTCAAACGGTTTTCTGAAAAAACTTCATCTTCGATTTTGAATACAGAAATTTTTGTTGTAATGAAGCATTGAATGAATGATTTTTCACACACTGCAGTTTTAACACTTTTACACAAGCAAAGCACATCTGAGTTTATATAAGTCAACAGACAGGTTGGTTCAACAGTCTCTGATTTTGTGTGACTAGTACTCAGTACAGACAGTTGTTTTGTTCATTAACTGATTCATTAACCACTCCATTGACTAAATTCTGAGAAAAACTAAATGTCCTGTAAGAATTCACTCACTGTTTAGCCTATTGCTTACCTTCATATTTGGGCAGGGGGCAGAGGCCCTTCATTCTGGGCTTGTTTCCAGAACTTGGATTACTAATCCAAGTCTTCTTTGTGATAACATTTCAGTGTATGACTGTTTTCCATTTCTGGCAAGCAGTTTTTCCTGTGGAAACTCCCCCCCTTGAGTGTGTTTTGTTAAGACAAGCTTTAATCTGTGTGCCGAGGGGGTATTACGGGAACTTGGGCAGAAAAAGTAAACATCTGTAACAACAGAACTTTTGATGGTCAGGGTGTTTAGTTTCACGAGTTCCTTCCACAACCATAATAGGGCTTGTTTTGGATTTGAGAACTGATCTCTCAAAGAGAAGGGGGGTTTATCCTCTGAGCCAAGCCACTCTACTTACACACTTGAGAGGAAGATGGCTGCTGTGTTGCTGTTGCTGGTTTGTGCGGGAGCTGCACTCTACTCTGCCAAGGCCCAAGAGTCTTATGATGAGCTGCCTGAAAACTACAAGAAGGGAGTGGATCTGGCATTTGAGCAACTCAACTCACATTCTGGGGTTCAACACCATTTTCGCTTCTGGAAAAGTTTGGATAAGTCAGAAATCGAGGTAAACTCAGACTTTGTAATTTTATAATCAGCTCTGTTATCAGTTCTTAGCTGGACACTGCGATGAGATGAGAGCAAAAGTGAAAAGTTGAGAAACAATTCAGGGCTGTATGTACGTTTTCCACTAAAACTAAACATTTAAATGTAATCTCAAACAGTGAGGAGAGAATTCAGGTTCAGTCTTGTTTTCAGTTTTCTTCACTTTATATTTTGGGTCTGGTACTCTCGCTCTGCCTTAAGGGAATTCTAGTTAATACTTGTCTTCACATCTGCTTCAGGTCAAATGCACTTTCAAACATTGAATGTCAACTTGTTTTGAGAAGGGGAAAAAGAAAAGAGACCATATTCCTCCCATTCGTCAGTCTGATATTGCGGAATGCAGTGTGAATTGGCAGGATTTATGGTTTTAATAGTGAATGGTTTCAGTTGTCGGCTGGAGAAATGGTATCGCTGAAATATGAAGCAACTGCAAAACAGTAATATTTTGCTCCACAGTTCCTTTGAGGTTATATTATTATATATTAATGAAGACCAATATTAGCTGATATGCGAAGGAGAAACTATTATAGTCAACCATCTGATGGTTTAGGATACACTGTTTATAAAGTTGACCTCATATTATGGCCAGTGGGCTCAGCTGACCAGTGACTTAACTACAATATCACAGCCTTTGGAAGGGCATGAGATATTTGCTGCTCCCAGAACTTTAATGAAGCTGCAGAGCCCTTGATAGCTTGTGCATTATGTCTCGCAATAGTAACAATGGAGCAGCAGCTACTTTAAAAAGGGGGGTAGGACTTTTGCCTGTTGGTTTGTCAATTTATCACTTTGGTCCTGATTAATTACTAACTTGAAATTTGTTACACAGTTTGTTTATGCAGTTTTATCAGAATGTTGGCTTTGAGGATCACCCAACTTTTCATGTAGTGCTAGCAACAGGTCAAACTCACCACTTGTCTAACACTTAATGATAGGATCTATAAAAATGTTGAAAGAATAAGGCTTTATTTTACGGGTCTGATTTTCCGAGAAACAAAGATATATATTTGATTATAAATTGTTAGGAAAATATTACTCTCCTAAACAGAATGGCTCCATTTTAACCTTGATAAATAATTATTCATGGTTTATAATTTGAAATTTTGCCCCGCATATATTTTGAATTGTTGAAGACATTTACATTCTCTCACCTGCTGTGGATGACTAAAACTCTCTAGATAACACCAGCAATGACTTGTTAATTCAGTTAGTTAATTGTAAAAGTTGCAGCCATTATATCATCCTTTCCAAGATATTTCTAGACAATTGCCTCCAGATATTTGCTTGGCAATTTTCTTAATCATCTTTTTTATTGTGTAAGCTTTAAACCATTTGCAAGGGTCTTAAGGCCCTCAATAATCATCTATATTGAGAGAATGCATGCTCTTCTCTACTTCATTCCTTGTAGCCTGATATGATTCAAGTACTGTATATTCACATTGAAATTTCCATAGTGCAACTTTAATCAGTTTGTGATTTAATATAATTTTGTATTGGTATGAGATAGTTAATCCCTGCACTCTTGAAAGATTTCCAGCCTTTGCTTTGCTGCTTTGTAGCTAATAACAAAATTAAGCCCTGTTCTTGCAGGGTGGATTCGGTGTGAGATACCTCTACCACCACTTTTACATGAAACCCACCACATGTGCCAAAGGAACAACTGAGTCGAGATGCCCCTTCAGGAATGACAGAGTGAGCAAAAGAGCAGCTTTCATTTCACATCTATCCAAACATCAACAGCATCCTCATGCTCTTCATATTTTTTGATCTACTTCACAGCCACTGATGGACTGCGCAGTTTGCTACAAAACAGCAGCAGACCAGATAGAAGCCAGCCCCAAGCCGTATGTTCATTGTATCCAGAAACGCAGACTCACAGAGGTATTATTACTTATGTCGCATATTGTTATCTGTTCACTGTTGTCCCTCACAAAACATTCTCCATAAGAGCTTGAAAATGTTCAGATTTTGACCTTCTATGATAGCAACTTCGAACATCCCTATATGTAGAAATGGCGCACCATATTTAATTCTCTCACCATTATTATAATGTCATGTACTGCTATACTTTTCCCTTTAGTTCAGTTTAATAAACAAGTGAGATCCTTTGTGAAGCATTAAATTACTCATCTTAGAAACCTGTCATAGCCTCAAACATCAGACATCACCCTCATGAAGGACAAAACAGCCCCCCACCAAACCTGTGTTTGTTCTTGATGTTAAAAAATGTACCCTGGGGGATAATTGGTTAAGTCTGTGTCGCATTTCCTACTCACACAATGCCTGAAGAGTCATCTTAATATGTGTTTACTCTTATGTTTCAGGAAATGAACACAACCAGGATGGAGCACTGCAAAAAAATGATTTATAACAGTGGAGCTCCTACACTTTTGTCTGTGTCTACTGGCTAGAATAATGCAGACAGGAAACTAGCATGCTTAATGTACTAACATGCCTCATATCATAGTATACTATAAACTATGTCTGACAAAACACTCAAAAAAGTTTCTTCCTGTGTAATGGCTTTGACATGTTGAAATCCTGAATGTCCCCCAACGCTCCTCACTGCTTTGATCTATTAGTGTCATCTTTGTTCATAGAGTTGCTGTTTTCCAGATGTAACTCTGTTTAATAAAAAACAACCTGTTTTCAATTCTAACCACAGACTTCCAGACCGTATTTTCGTGACCAAGTAAAGCTGTGATATAACTTCCATTCATCTGTGTTTTGTTTGGACTTTGGTTCCTCACATACTGAACTCTTCATCATGGACATCTGCCTCCCAACAAAAAAGTTAATCGTACTCTGATTTCATGCAACCAACTGCACTCATACAACTGATTATATCTGACTTCTGATTTAAAGTATCACTTAGATCAGAATTTGGCAGGTGGACACAGGAATCTGAGCCCTTGTTATGGTCTAGTATAAAGCCAGCAGCAGACAACATGAGACTCATATATTACATTAGCATCTTAACAAGTAGCAGCCCATACGAACGAGAGCCATTTCCACCTTATCTGGGGCCTGACGTGGTTGAATCCGCTATCAGACTTTGACAAACTTTCATTTGACAGAATAAAGCTTCACAGATACTATGTAGAATAAAACAGTAAAAAATAAAATTTAAAATGTAAAAGATCAGAAAAAAACATTTATAGCAAAATAAATCTGTTCAAGCAATACCACAAATTTCTCGTAATGAATTTACCCTTTACATTATATTATTGGATTATGATTATTGATGCATAGTATATTATCATCTCAATGAGTGGATGCCTCTTAATCTCAAAAAACCTTTAATCCCTGCCATACCTTGATTTAAGCTTTAATTCATGGTTACGTGCAATGTCTTCAGCGTTCCTCAATCAAGTACCAGTCATTTACTGTTTTGTTAAAACATTCCATATAACCATGATATATCCTTAATTTAGATTAGATATTTTATTTTTCTTGTCATTTGTTAGTTTAATTTCTTTAAGGATTTTTTTCTTCCTAAAACTAAAAAACATTTCTGTTGAACATTGGTGGTAGGGTTAGGGTTAGAGAGAGACATCCTCATGTAAGTTACTGTTACATATGAATAATTTACATCTGTCACACGTGGTAAAACACTGAAACATGCGGATGGAGCCGCTGAGGTTCGCCGCTGAGGTTCGCCATCGTGTGATGACATAGTTTAGTTAAAGTCGAGTCGGATTCTCTGAGCAGCGCAGTCGACTTTTCCTAAGTTCTATGAGTCCTCCTTTACACCTTTCCTTCAACTCATGACGTTTTCCACAGAGCGCAACAGTGATGTTCCGGAAGTGAAAATCCCATTCATATTCTCCATTGACATTTTCATTATTAGCCTTAATGTAACTATCCAAGGTAGACTCACCACGAGCTATGAGGTTGTGAAACAATGATATATGCAGATGTAGAAGCCATAAGTCTGTAAGAAATTAACCTTCTTTTAAGAAAAACATGTTTGGAGAATACTACACTACCCACAATCCTAAAGTGAAACATCGACGTCTCTGATTGGTGGAGACGTTTCCTACACGTGTGAACTTCATGTCGGCTAGTGATGCTGCGTTCCATTGTACTCAGAGTTCGGGTGTCGGGGTTGTCATCTATTATACCTAAGGACTCGAAATTACAGAGCTTGGAGTCGGGGGTTGACACTCGCATACCTCCTAGAGTCAGTATTCCAACTCAGACGGTCGGAGGAAACCCCTCCCACCCCGACTTCGGAGCTCCAAGTTCTGAGATGTAATGGAAAGCAGCATGAGTACCATTACATCTCGGAACTGTACAGTCTCTACGGTACAGAACTCTACTGTCGTTATACACTTTATACACACACAAAACAAGCTGCAATACATTGCAAGACTCTTATCAACAATATAAACACTATAGTGATGATGATGATGATGAAGGTTCAATTCAAGAAGAAGCTAAACTGTTATTGGAAATGCATGTTCAATGGATTATAGGATGAATAGTTCCTTCGCTCTTCAAATAATTATGTACAGTCTTGTACATTTGCCTTTTCTTCCATTTTCCAATTTATGTTTTGCTCTGAATAAAACGTTTTATGGTAACGATTGATCTTGTAGCTTATTGGCTTGGTTCCACACTTAAAACTCTTTATATAAGAATTTTATGAAATGGAAAATGGAGAAAATGAATGGGAAATTCACTTCCCGAACTGGAGCTGTTAAAAAGTGGGCGGTCACTGTTGCACTCTATTGAGGTCTAGATAGGAAAAGACGATAGGAAGGACAATTCGACCGCACCCTAGGACTTACGAAAAGTTGCCAGCGCTTAGAGAATCTGACTCGACTTTCTCTAAACTACATCTTTATGCGACGGCAGATATCATTGACGTGCATCCATCATGGTGAAACTACAAATTAATATGCAGCGGCTCCATCAGCATGTTTCAGTGTTTTACCACCATGTGACATCAGATGTTATGATTCGTATGTAACAGTAACTTACATGATGACGTCTCTTCTGGGTCATATTCATACTCTTCTTCATTTACATTCGTGCATGGCGCGCCACGTTGAATAACGCTGCCGCAATGAATTGTGTCTATTTCTCATTTCCTTTTGCATAGGAAGCTCCAGTGTACCCTATGCTAAAGGAGATAGGAAAGGAAACGTTGAAGCTCCTTTTCTATGCATTTAGAGAATCCAAACAGCTCTTATCATGGTTGCCCATGAAATACTTCTGGGTCACTTCAGGATTTAGGAAAGTTCCTAAGCAAATTTGACAATTCGACCGCACCCTGTGTCAACATTATAAAACGTCTGGAAGGTATCTTCAGGTCTATGAATCTTAAATACTGAGGAAGGAGGAACAGTGAGTTAAATGAAAGCAGTTATGAAAGAAGTAACTGCATATTTAAACCACAAGATGTCGCACTCATCTTTCTGTATCCACATGTGGCTTAAATGGCATAAATTGCATTCATACATCCATATAAAAAAAAGATCTGTGCTCTACATGGTGAATCCCTGAAAGTAGATTTTGGAAACATGTTGAAAATATCTGATAAATGTTATTGTAGTCTGTTGGGCACTTAAATTCCTTAATATATGATGTCGGTTATCTTGGGAGATGATTGCAACCTAGTCAACATTGAAGCCATAAAAGTATGGTCTGAGGTGAAAAATACCATGGTTTTGTACATATTTGTACATATTTTCTCAGAAGACAGCCTTCAAATAAAAGTCACGGTGTTAGTTTGACATGGTATTCACAAACAGCCTCATCATCTTCCTCTCTGAATGAAGCACTGTTTTTATCGGGGTTTTCAACATTGAGCAGTAGATTCAAAAATGGAAATGAAAATTAAGAGAAGGCTTTCATTTCCCAGATACAAAGACAAATACAATAAGTAACATAAATGAATAATGGAAATAAATCAATGACAAAAAATAGACCAAAAAAACCGAAAACACTTTTTATAGAGATGACACATTTAGAGCAGATTTTCACACCTGTGCTATAATTGTTGCTGTAGAAAGAGCCTTGTTGTTTTGATGTTAACTAGTCATTATAATGGAAGCACTGTGCCTCCCTTGTTATTGCTGCCATTTCTGGACCCCTCCCCCCCTCCCAACACTTTGTGCCCTAGATGTCTAGACAGCGCTTTTGTCTTCTTTTCTTTGCTCCTTATGCAAAAGTAAATCTCATTACCAGTGAGAGGTATTGGCAGAGCACAGACTTACTCACTCAAAAATAGAGAAGAGTACTATATAAATCTCTTATTACAACTGAACTGAACTTAACAAGTGCAAGTTGGATACTTTTTCACCTGAGGTGCCAAGAGGATACGTTTAAATACAATAGTCACAGAGAAGATATATTGATGATATAAAAAGTCATAACATTACAATTCATGTAGCAGATGCTTTTCTCTTGTTGCGACTTACATTGCATTCAACCATGAAGATATCACCCTAAAGTGCAAGAATCAATAGAGTAGACTACATAAACATTTATCAAATAGGCAAAAACAGCTTCAAGTGCACATTTAAAAATTTAAAAAAATTATAAATTCAGGGAGTAAGATGCAGACTGAACAGGTGAGTTTTCAGTCTGTGACAGAAGTATTGAAGGGATTCTTCTGTCCTGATGTCAATGAGGAGCTCGTTCCACCATTAGGTCCAGGACAGAAAACAGACAGGATTTAGATGAGCGGTGGCAGCCCACCCCTCACCGTGAGGAAGTAGCAAGCTGTTTGGCAGTAGCAGACCAGAGTGGACGGGCTGGGGTGTAAGGATTGACCATGTTCTGGACTATGTTTGTACTAAAAACAATAGTTCACATGAAGTTCACATCGAAACCTCTGCCTGATACCTAGAAATACAGATTGAAGAACATATTCATGTCAATATATGCAGGTTTTATTTTTGAGGCCTGGGAGGTGGTTTTAGTTTTGGGGAGCATTGCATTTTTTATTATTTACCGCGGGGATGAAGGTTTTGTCAGTCCATCAGTGGCAACCCATAGTGTTAACAAACTGTCAGACTTGGTATTTAGCATAGATAATAAATTAAGTCAGAACTTTAAATAAAGACATGCACAGTCAACACATGTAAGATAGTTTGGCTCAAATGTCAAAGGAAGGTTGGTAGGTAGGCTGACTCAGCAGACATGTTGACTCTTCAAGGTGAATGTTATTTACAGTGCTCTCCATTACACCCAAAACTTGTCAAAATCAAAGAAAATAACTCATGAAAACTCAGACAAAAGGCACATGTTCACGGCAGAATGGCCTCACCTTGTTCTTTCTCCTACTGAATATATAGGTTGTTCAATTAACACCTCCACTCCTTCAGCCCACACCAGTATTTACTGAGGGATGAAACATACAGTGGCCGTAACACCAGGAAATATAAACTATCATTTAGCTCCTTTCCCGAGCTCATTACATTTCTAAATCACTATCTGAAAGGTAAAAGGATCTCAACAGATCTTAATAAAAACAATAAACTATCATACTAAGCGGTTCAACTAAAAAGAAACCCCCCATCACTTAAACCCTGGAAATTCTGGATGGGGCCTCTCTCAAACAATAGACCTGCATGGTGGCTCTGAACAAAGGAACAAACAATGTCAGTATGGACAGAGAAACAAGCAATTAAACAATTTCCAAATCTGCAACTTAATAAAGATGAACTGAAAATAACGAATGGCTCCTGTGTGTTTGCTAGTGATGGCGAAGTGAATCTTTATGAACTAACGAAGCTTTCAACACGAGTGTATCGAAAAAAGGTTCATTAATCAGTTGGCCTACAGACCATCAATGTACTGTAGCTCAACGCAATTCAACGCACCTAAACGATCCCACGAGGGGGCGCCTTGTGTCGCACATTTTGAAAACTTTGAATCAGATTTGGAAGCAGCCACGTGGGTGTGTGAAACGAAGCTTCGGCCGTCACGTGATTGTGATAGAACGAATCAAGCTCCGAGACAACGCTTCACTGAAAATCGTTTAATTTTTGACAAACGCTTCGGAGCTTCGCTTTTACGGGTCACATCACTAGTTTTTGCTTTAACTTACATATGCTTTGATGTAAACTCTAACTCTAAACCCGGACAGTGAGTGAGGCAACGTTACCTTAGCAACGCTAAATTATAGCAAAATGAACACGTGTAGAAAATAATATGATGATGTGCAAGATGACTTGTAGAAAGGGACGAGTGGTGAGTACAGCGATCTGCCCCACTTCGTCACAACAGAGCACATCCACTCTGGATTTATTGTCCATATCATAAACTGGAACAAACACTAGCAACTTTTTAATTTTGGCAGATGGTTTTGATTTGTAGTATGGGCCAAGTGAGCACAGTGCAAGCTAAGAAAATTGATATCTTAAAACTATTCCACTGTGTTCTGCTGAGTGACTGAATCTAATAGCAATTTCGATCACCTGAATTCATTTTTTTAACATGAAGAATTATTGTGTTTCTCTGTTGAGGGTTTTATCTAGATTTAATATGTGGGAAACATTGTTAATGGGTTGCTGTGGCTGACGAGGGTCCGTGGTTCAATTCCTGGCTCCTCCAGTCGACTTGCCAAAGTGTCCCTGGGCAAAACATCGAACCCTACATTGTGTATGGACATGTTGTGTGAAAGGGTCGGTGTGACTTTGTAAAGCACTTTGAGTGGTCTGTAGGACTCAAGTCACAATTTAAACACCGTCCATTTACCATTTACTGATCTGTATAAACTTTTTTAGGCCTTGGAATTTGTAATCAGGATTTTTTTTTCTGATAATATGGTCTTACACCCTATTTTTATTCACTATGGTTGCTGCTGTCCTCATGGTGGGTGATTGATCTGGGGGTTTTATTCATACTTGCCAACAATTTTGGCAATGTGGAACTAGAAGAAAAGACATTTTGCACTCTTTTTAAAAAAAATATTTTTGTGTAAATAAGTCATACAAAAGATATTGGTGCTTTAATGGCCAAGATTTTGCCATCATGAAAAAAATCAAATTTCAGTCAGTTATTATTGATCCATCTCTCCACCACTGAAGAGCTCAATGATCCCCCAAACAAAACTACATTAGAACACAGCTACAGCTACAAAGGCCCTTTATGTTTGTACTAACTTATATCATATATCAACAACCAGGTCGTCCTGGTGCCCTGCTCTGGTTTAGGATTTGGTTTTTGGGGTATTGAATGTTGCAGTGTTCTTGGTCTGAAACAAAAAGGAAACAAAAACAAAAGATATCAATTCAAACCAACATGGGACCTGAATCTGTATAAAGTGGCTGTTAACATTTTGAGTTAATCAGAAAATCAGTCAATGACTACAAGTGAACACAAAATAACCACAATGGGACACAAAATTACAACAAAGTCATACAAGGAAAAGCAAATGACAATAAGATTAACAACATTACTTGAGAAAGAAGCAAAATGATCACAAGGAGATGCACAGCGTGCTGGCATAGACACTCAAAACAACCAGTGTAGTGGCTAATCTACACTGAATTAATAAATGTAACCACTTGAGGTTGGATGGGGAGTGGCCAACACACGCACGGAGAACGTCTTTCCGTGAGTAACTGAAATATAATTTATTAAGACAAACTCCAGTTGACTTTTCCATTCATTAAAGAAAATACTATAAAACAGATTGCTTAAATTATATACAATGTGCGGTCGGAAAACTGTCTCATCTCCGCCATCTAACCGGCAACAAACATTTCATAAAACTTAAAGGGCCCCTCCTAATTACACACACAAAAGCAAAACGGCCACAAAGACTAATTGACAGCTGGTAGTCATCTTGTGTCTTTCAGGTTGAATCTTTTTCAACATGTCTGTCTCCAGGGATCCAGTGTCTCACAATCTGCAAATACAGCAGCTCTTCATTCATCTTATTCTATACTATAATAATTAAAGTTGTTTGTTCAGCGTGCATTTATCAAACATACACCATGTTAATGTAACGTTTCTTATTGACAGGAGCTGGTGTTTTACTTTTTTTTTATCGCACCACATTACTCTGGAAATGATGACAAAGATTTGACTTCCAGCTTCAGACATCCGTACTCTGATGTGTTGTGCGCGCCTACTGGAGGCTTTACGGTACACGATGTGCGCACCGCGCCTGGCGGGAGGGAGCTCACGGTCCGGACAGCAGCATCGACAGTGACGCGGGTGGAAGATGGTCGGAAATAATTAACTCTCCTACAAAAACAGGCGGTTCGTGACACGAGCAATGCGTCTGGACTCACTGCGAATCCGTTTTCTTCACCGTGAACCAGTGCCCCCCCCGCGCGTCGCTCCGCTGGGACTGGGAACAGAAACAGAAAACCATTTCGCAACCTCTTCTGTCTGCAGAAGTCTGGATATCATCTTCCACACGGAGCCCGCGGCGGGTGATCTGAGGGACTGAGGAGAGACACAGTGTGAAGAGACATCGCTTGTCTTCACAAGAGGCTTTGAGCACTAAAGGGGCGGAGAGCGGCTGGTGTCGTCTGGGAGGGGGGGGCCTTCACTGCGCACACAAGCATCGTCAACGCTGCTCGTCTCGCGTCCTCCACCACAACACACTCCACCGGGCAGGGCAGCAGGGAGGAGCAGAAGAAGAAGAAGAAGACAGCCTGGCTCGGAAATCACGGATCACACGGCGTTAAAATGACGATGTCCGTCCCGGAGAGGAAATCGGGGTCGGAGGGGAAGGAGGAGGAGAGCGAGGACGAGAGCGAGATCTTGGAGGAGAGTCCGTGCGGCCGCTGGCAGAAACGGAAGGAGCAGGTTGGTTTCTCTCCGGCTGCTGCCCGATCAGGGATCGATCACCTTCTGATCACACAGGACTCTGAAGGCTTGAGCCGAGGGCCGAGGTGTACACACATCCACACGGAGGCGACAGGGATGCTTCGGTCATTTGATTGAACAAATGTTAAGATGTTCAGCTGTTCAGCCCTCTGCTGCCTCTCCTCAAAGAGGAGCTGCACATTGAACCTGGGAGTTTGAACAATCACACTGGGCGTGTGAGTGATGGATAGATAGATGGATGGAAAAATAGATAGATGGATAGATGGATGGATGGGTGGATGGATGGTCTTTATTGATTCCAGACTGGAAGACTCCAGTGTCAATACAAGTCTGAAGGTTTCATTTTTAAGGGAGAATCACAATCATTTGTAACTGCAAATACAAAATCGAATGAGATAAATGAGATGTTTTATAGAACAAGATTATGGAGTAATTTAGAAAAAATTAAATGATTAATTGGTCACCATACCCCAATGTGCTTCTACAAAAAAAATGTTTGTTGAATCAGCTGAACATATTCAGTTAACTCTATCGTCAGACAAAGAACAACATCAAATCCTTACAATTATGCAGCTGAAACAATGGATTGTTCAGTATTTTTGTTTGAAAAAGGACTGCAGTGATTAATGGATTATCAACATTGGGCTTTATAACATGTACATTTGACCTACTTAAACACAGGCCACAGTCTCATGGTAAGCACATGGAATTGTTGCCTTGCATGGATGTTTTGTCAGTAGCATGCAGAATATAGGTTTTAGATTTTTAAACTGGGTGAATGTGTTGCCTTTTAAAGTTAGTTTATTACTTTTGACTCAAAACACAGAGCATTGATTTTATCTCAGGGACTCCACGGGCAGGGCCGGCCCAAGGCATAAGCGAACAAAGCGGCTACTTAGTGCCCCTGGCCACCTGGGGGGCCCCATGCCCAATGTAACTGTAGGCATGATACAGCCATAGTCAGAAGACAATTGATGGAAAAGGCAGTAGCATATAAAGTTAAGATAAAGGCAATATCACAAAAAAGGACACGCATGACTAATTTCAATGTTTTACTATAAACATTCACCAGCTAGATAAACCAGCAGCCATCAAACAAGCCTTTGGTTCAGTCAAGGTATCTTCAGCTAACTTTAGCTAGCTAACCATTAGCTAAGAAACTGCTAGATTCCACTCAGTACTGCAACACTTTGAATATTAAATTGCAAATTGGGTCACTATTGTGAGTTGACTAATTTGAAGATTAAAAACCATATAATTATAGAGGCTGACATTGGTATCATTTAGGCCACGCAGCTACAACTAATTACATTGATAATGGGGCCGATCAAATATCAAGCATTGAAAAAATTATTAGTTGTGGTGGGGGGAGCCCCCAAATCAAATTCTACTTAGGGCCCCATATAGGCTAGGGCCGGCTCTGTCCACGGGGCTGCTGTGATTGGACATAAAACATATGTGAGCTGTACGATAACTACTGTGGATCAAAGTCTATCCAAGCTTTCAGTTGATGTTAGTAAGAAAAATATATCTGTATCTGTGACATTCACAGCTTATTCACAGTTTATTCTGCCTCCATAAGACTGAAAACTTGTCTAAATGCCTAATTTGACTCCAGTTGTTTACACAAGATCCATAAAATGTTCAATTGTTATGAGAAAGAAAAGACAGAAATGTAAATGTTCAGCATTCTGAAGCAGCGGGTGTCACCTCCTCTAACAGCTCCAGATGTTTATCTGAAGTTTATCTCTTGTACACACACAGGGTCTTCTTCAGCATCGCAACATGCAATGCTGAGTATTCTTCACACACACACACACACACACACACACACACACACACACACACACACATATACACATACAAAGAGTCACTACCCCACCCTGGTTCTTTTCCAGCCATTGATTACCTATCTGCGTGTTTTCTGGGCTACAACTGTCACATTTCCATTTCCATCCCACCACACACACACACACACACACACACACACACACACACACACACACACACACACACACACACAAACCCACCCTCTCACAACTGACAGCATCAGTCGATGTCTGTAGAAATTCTCATTCATCGAGGTCATAGTTATCCAAAAGGGTGTTGATTTAGGAGTAACTGTACATTAAAAAAACAAACAAACTTTATTGTCAAAGTACAAAATACAAGTAATAGAGAACAGGACAGACAATCAGCAATAAATGGATGATGACAAGATCAAAATGAATAAATGGAATTTCAAACTTGAATAAATAATAATATCATACTTATCATACTAAGGGTTAAGGTCTCCATATATAAATTAAGCTTGGACTTGCCCTTTGAATGTGAAATTTACCGAATATGATAATAAGATTAACCATGTAAGTAAGAGGTTTGTCATTATATTTAAATTTAGTGATAATGTGTTTGGGCATAATTGTTACAGAATGACCAGATCTTTTACAAACAACATTGTTTATGTCTTCCCAAAGGACAGGAGTAACTGGACTTGATTGTAGAGACCATCATTCATTTTGGGCTGGTTGCTATGGTACAAATCCATACCAGAATATAAATAGCAATAATTTTCATATATCAGTATATTTGACAAAATGTATAATGCATGCCAAATAATACTGGCACCGCACATTCACAACTCTGCTTCTCTCCGGAACTCACCAAGCTCACACTCGCCCTCTCCCCATTCAGCAGAGGGTGCTAGGTCCACCAGAGTCACAGTCCACCCTGACCTGTGACACTGAGCTTGTTTTATTACAGCTTGAACAGTAGAGCTCGATAGTGCTGCAGGGTAAACCTCTTGAAGCGGAAACACACCCAGCTCCTGGTCTGTGGTGCACCAGAGCTGCTCATTCCAGTAATTGCTCCACCTTCCATTTCTAGGTTCTGTCTCCATCTGCTCTCAGAGAGATAAAAATGAGGCAGCCTGGGTTGGGCAGAACATTCATTCGTCGTGTTGTTAATTCACAGATGAATATGTGATGTTGAATGTGATGGGCAGATGCTGTTTTCGGCATTTGCTTGTTAAACCAAAATCCCATGCATGTGTTAGTGCTCACATGCTTTTGTCTGGACGCTGCAACACTGCAGGCACTCACCCCTGACACCGCCATATGACTCAGGAGTTTGCAGTGGAACCAGGCCCAAGGCACAGATGCTTAACTCCACACCAAATTCAGCAAGACCATTGGAGTCTAAATTGGACCATCTTTTGAGCTAACTCAGTGCTGGCTGTCTATCGCCATTTGTATTTACCCATGAGTTTTACCATGCTACAGCAGTCTGCAATTTATTACTGTTTATTGAGTTGGTCACTCAAAACAGTCAGCCAATCAAGAGAGATCTCAGAGCCTGTTATTGTTAGAGCTCCAAAGTGAGAGATGAGAAATAAAACTACACTGTAGTCATTTTTGGTACTTAAAACCACAACTATAAATTAGTGGATGGATATTTTCCATCTCTGAGGTTGTAAAGATGAGCCATTAAAACGACAAAAATAAATCCTCTACAAAGAGCATTGCCACTCATAAGCCCATGTCAAGTTGTTGCTTGCAGTAAGCAACCGCCCGCCTGTCCTGGGGGGATCTGCCTAATGACAAACTTCGTACTAATCCAGGAGCATAAGCATGCTCTCTGGTCGCTGGTTTGACAGCTGCCCTATGAGGAATGACATCCACTCAGATTTCCCGGGAGGGGAAACAGCAGGGACATACACCTGTTAAATGCTTGTTGCTCAAGACTTAAGGGCTTACTAGGAAACTCATTCACACTCTTTAATTCCTAGAATACAAGAATAATGATTTGTGTGGATGACTCCATTGATTCTTGGTTGTTTTTAGCCATGCTTGCGGCATATGGGGAATCTCTATCTGATGGTTGGTTGGTCAGACTAAAATATCTTTGAAGCTGTTTGATGGATTGATGTGAATCTTTGACATTGATCTTTGGCAGAGAATGGATCTTCACCACTTTGGGGATCGCCAGACTATTCATCTTGTGGAAATATTTCAACAATTAATAGATTTCTTTGAATTGGAGTACAGAAAACCATGGTTCCCAGAAGGGTGAATCTTAATGAAGTTGGTGACCCTGGTAAATATTTTTTCGAGCACCATACTGAGGTTTACATTTGTAGTTTTGAGTGAAATATCTCAACAAACTATTGGATGGACTGAAAATTTCATCCACAGATTAATGTTTCCCATGGGATGAATTGTAATAACTTTGGTGATCCTGACATTAGAATCAACATCTCTCTAGTAGGGGTGGGAGAAATAATCGATTCTTAGACGCATCGCAATTCTCTTTTGAACAATTATGTGTCGATGCAGAAAAATAAATAATCAGAATTTTACAACTCAATTTTCAACATCAAGATGCAACTTAACCTCACGAGCTTCAGGCTGTATGGCGGACCGCTGCGTCCCTTACAGCTGAACGTCACGGACGTAGAGACTGTGAACTTTCGTTGTAAGCTACATGCTTCTAATTCCCGTGCGCTGCACTGCCCGGTGTGGTATGAGAGAGCGAGCGGTGAGCGTGTGTGCCGTTTGTTTGGCTAAACGTGCTAACCTGCAGTGCCGGTTGCAGTCTGTCTCACTCTAATAAATGCCGCATCGCCTTAAGTTTAAAGAAGACATCTTGGTGCGTCGGAGCGACACACGACTGTGGACGCCGGCTGCTCCGGAGAGATGGATCCGCAACTCTCCGCAACTGTGCTCATGATGCACCGCAGAGGCTGAGGCTGAGCCGCTATGCTCCGTGTCTCGTCTCTCTCCTCCAGCTGAGAGTCAGAACATAGCTCACCTCCACCAGTGTTGACAGAGAAGTGCAGTGGAATCCTCCAGGTCACGCCATGTGCAGAGGAACAACTGTCTCCAACACGAGCAGCACAGAGCAGTCAAACAATCACCATCAACAACACTTAAGAGACTGCATTTATTTTAATTTCATATAGAAGTCAGTTTTTTTCAAGAAAATAATTCAATTATGTTTATATGTTAACATACAACATTTACTAATGTTCCAAATGTTCTATATGTTATTTAGAAATAAAATATATTTTGGTCAATGGCAAAATATGTGAGTAGCACACAGTAGCACATTTTTGAGGTGCGAGATACGGTGATACTGGGAAACCGCAGTATTTTTGCCCAAGGTTATCATACCTGCAAAATCTCATACTGTCACATGCCTAGTACACACTGCTTTCCTTAATTTTTGTAATTTGTTTATTAATGAATTTGAGATAAAAAAAACATATAATAATAACAATTATAATAATAATAACAACTTGAAGTCATTCCCATAACTTGTACCGTATCTACCTCACCTCCACCCTCACTCTACATGGCAAAGGTTTCAACACACTGGTTTCAAAATAGCTTTAAAGTGACTAGACTTCAGCTTATTTCAGTGGGAATTCAAATTCTAAGTTAATTAAATGAATTCCAATAATTCAAATGTTAATTTTTTTTCTTTGTCTCACTTATTTTGTTAACCAACACATACAAATATTTGATGCAACCAAAAATAGAATATTAAAGGTATGTTGTTTATTTAGTTTCAACACCGCAAGCATAAATCTGGCAAATCTGGGTTAGGGTTTGTCTGGTCAGATTTGCCAGATTTACTGGCGAGCGTAAAATCATGTCTTAAAATCGTTTAGTGTGAACCTGGCATTAGCCTGCTACATATCTGGCAGACGTCGGCAACGCATTGGCAAATTACTTTGATCGCGTTGTTGGTAGTTCACACATAGTGATTGAGTGCCGATTTGCGAGCCCCAAAGTAACCGCGATTTTCGTCCTATTTGGGGTTTACTCAGCAAGTTCCAGAATTTGTCAGCAAGTGGAAAATTAGGTTTAAAATTGTCTAGTGTGAACTCCGCGTAAGTTGTTGGGGTCATGTGATCTTGAGGGATCCTGTCATCTGCCAGCAAGGCCGGTGGGTGTCATCAGATCCGATGGGATGAATAGAGAAGTGTCTGTCAGCGTTTTCCACTCCAGCTGTGTGAAATGGAGCCACCCTGGATCTTCTGCCAGGTCGGTGGGAAAGTTGGCATGAAAAGGAATCCTCTAGGAATGGCTGACATGTCTGCAGGCTTTCATAGAGTTGTCAGACTAGTTCTCATCATATGACATGTATGCCTGTGAGGAATGCCTCATATACCTACTCAAGCATGCTCTGTACACAGCCGCTCAGTGTCATTTCTTGCAATGCTGTGTTAAAATGAGTGTTTAAATTTAGACATATTTGTAGGACAGACTTCATTTTTCATATTACTTTCATCAGAAGTCAACGGTCCAATTTACATTTTCATAATTCAGACTGCATAATCCTCTCCATATATTATTTCTCCTCAGTGTTTGTCTCTGCTCTCTTCCGTTTCTGTTGCTAGTGTAATCTTTTCTCTGTGTAGTTGCAATTAAATCAAATGCACTAAAGAAAATCCCCCTCTTATAATGAAAACACTTAAAACTCAGATTCTATTCTTTCAATTTGTTCTATTTTGTCTGGGTGCGATTTACCGTTGGGAATGCGTGGGATTTCCCCCTTTCTGGTCTACATATCCCTACCTTTGCTGAATTATTTTTACCTCGACACGCTATATAAAATTCCCAAAATACACA
The DNA here is from genome assembly GCF_022379125.1 of Scophthalmus maximus. Lineage (NCBI taxonomy): Eukaryota > Metazoa > Chordata > Actinopteri > Pleuronectiformes > Scophthalmidae > Scophthalmus > Scophthalmus maximus. The sequence continues at coordinate 129,372 of NC_061530.1, forward strand.
TTTTGAAACTAAGTAAAGCGCTGTAACATGAACAGTGCGATAGAACGATAAAATACGAAATGGACCACCCACTGTCAGCACTCTCATTCCTGAGAAAATAGATGACATTGGCTAATTTACATAATGATTCTGGTTCCATTAGCTTTGGTCATGCAATATTTGGAAGGGGGATTTATTCTTGCATGTTTTGTTTTGTTGTGCTTGTGTGACGGTGGTCCAGCCAGTCGAGTGTGTGCAGTGTGTTAACCTCACTCGTGGACATGTTAAGAGACGTGCTAGCAGCTTATGCTAGAGCTCACGCGCTTTAGCTCCCTTGGTAGCGCATCCGTCTTTTATGCCGGAGGTTGGGGGTTAGAAGCCACCCCGTGACACATAATTGAGTCATCCCTCCCTCTGCTTTTTTCACAAATCGCAACCTGTGGATACAGCCTGACACTACATCAAGATATTTTCTGAACGACAACAATGTTTCACAAAAAACTAATTAAAATTCCAAGACATTGTCTGTAAATGTCAGCATTGTTGGAAATTGTGGAAACTATAACAAAAACCTAAATTAGGGTCAAAAAAGCAAGATCAAATGAAAGGCCATCTCAAAAGCTGTAGCTAACATGTTTCTACAGGGTTAATTTCTCCAACAAAGATCAAGCTTAGTTAACCAGCTTCCACTAATCTCCCATCAAAGTATGGTCTCAGAAAGCCAAGAATAACCGCATTACTAAAAAAGAGGAAGTCAACTGATTTTACACATTATTTGTGTCAAGTGTTACTCTGATTGTTGAAACAGTTGTATTATGTCTTCTAATCGTTCTTCATTTTGTTCTACGTCAAAAAAAATGTTGAAGTTATGGCAAAAAGGCTTTGCCTTGGGCTACGAAATCACAAATTTATCAGCAAAAAGTCTGCATTACAAACCAATTGTATAGTGGCGAGTCAAATGAAAAGCTGTATTGTGGGAAGTGTCTTTTGATTTTGAATCATACCAACAGCTCCAAGTGCTGTCATCCACTCCAGGAACACTTCAAATATGTAACTTTTTCCCAGTTTGGGATCAATAAAGCCTAACCCTATCCATCCATCCATCCATCCATCTATAAAGCTGAATGGAAACTTTGCTATGGCATCACCACTACTCTACTGCTGCTTTGTCTGCCAGGTCAACTAAAGACTACATTAGAAATATATAATCCCTATGTATGTTCCAACCCATTGATTACTATGCATGCCGAAAAACGGATTCTTATTAGGAAATCTAATGATTCAACGTGGACTTTCCTTTTATTGATATTCATAAAAACCTTGCATTAGCACATGTTGCATAACAGTAGAAAAGTATGGATTTTCCAAGTCCAGATTCAGAGCTTAGCAAATATAGTCTTGTGACTATGATGCACACACGATAGATTATAAAAATAGCCTCAGGCACAGTATAGTTACTGTCATATCATGCATTGTAATGTGAATCCTTGAATAAATGTTTTAGCCTTCCGCTGTCTACACTAAGTCCTGACTGATTCCCATCCCTGCTCATTTAAAAGGGTTGCTGTTAGTGGAAGAGACTATAAATTCTGTAATGGCACAGATATGGCTGGGTTGTTATTGCTGTTGAATGTGAGTGTTTTCATCCCTCCCACTGCTTTAAGGCAAAGGCCAAGGTCCATCTCCCCACAGCTGCCCTGGTGTTATACAGTGCGTAACTTCAAAGAATGTGTGAGAATATTCGGCCTTAAAACGTGACACAAACCCTGCTGAGTCCGGCAGTTTTGAATAGGTTGCATAAAGCCTCATTATACACAACTATCCCAATGAAAAAGAAATGAAAAACGTATAAAGCACTTTTTGAGCAGCAAACAGAACATAATCAAAACCAAAAAATGAAATAAAAAAGATAAAAAGTCCCAAATAAAAGATAAGAAGTGTAGCATAGCTGAAAGTCATTCTATAAAAGTAAATTCCTACAAATGATTTTAAGGTAGCATCTTAATCAGGTGACCTGATGTAGAGTGGATGGCTGTTCTCGAGCAGAGGGGGCAGTACTGTAGGTTTTATTAATGCTTCATTATTTATTGTATTATTTTTTGTATGTTTAATGACCTTTTCAAGGATTTTTGATTTGAAGATTGATTTGAACAGAAGTTTTATGGTCTGCGGGATCTAAACTGAGTCCTTCATTACCGGACGAATGTTTTACAAAAATCTAGTACAACTCCAGAAGTCAGAGAGCCTTATACAGTATAATGGTCAGCAGTGAAGGACATATTGCCTCTATTGCTTCTTTAAGCAGTTTTGTCGAACTAGAATCAAAGGGTTTAGGCCTATATGAGGGTGACCATTTTTACTAAGATCCTGCAGTAATATTGATCTTAAACAATTTAAATCATCAAAGGAGGGACAGGGGAGGTCCACTGCAGAGGTGGGGGGAGTTTCATCTGCCATAATATGTTCAGTTTCTGGTCAATCTGGTGTCCAGGGGGCTGTCCTCAAAGTGAACAGGAGAGAGAGGAGGAGGCTGGGACCCAGAACCCTAACACTCGGCTGGTTTTATCTATGACTTTGGACGAATATTACATAACATGATGTTTCTTTACTTTGTTTACTCACTGATATGAAATCTGTGTGCAGTGTTGATTCATAAATTTGCACTTGAACATTAAAAGGTTGTATCTTGACCTTTAAAACTAAATATGGATTTATGTGAGTGTATGTCAAATATACACATAAAAAAGGACCCAGCAAAATCAAGTCTTCTGGAGAAATAGTGCACACACATTAAATTGTTTTAATTTGGCAGGATGAACTGGCAAAAACCTTATATTTATTTGCCCTAAAGGTAGTTTGGTTATTTTTCAGATAAATCATGTAGATTAGGGCATGGTGTTTTGCAGCTGGACTTCTTTTCAACCTTCAAGGCAAACCTTATCAGTGATTTTATTCTGTTAATCAACATTCATTTGACTCTTTCAGTGAAACCATCTTGCCAGTTCCACCTCACTGTTTTATCTCTGGTTCTATTTTTGCCATTTGCCCTTTTTTTGGCACTTGTCGCTTGCTTATACTTAATCACTAATTTGATTTGGGTGGCTGTGGCTCAGGAGAGGTCATCCACTAACTGGAAGATCCCCACTTCCCCCAGTCCACATACCGATATGTCCTTGGGCAAGACACTTAACACTAAATTGCCTCTGACGGCTCTTCCGGCGGTGTATGAATGTGACAGAAAAAGCGTGGTAAACACCAGCTCTGTATAAATGTGTGTGAATGGGCGAATGTGACTTGTGCTGTAAAGCTACAAGTCACATTGAGTGGTCGATAAGACTAGAAAAGCAGCTATATAAATAAAGTCCATTTACCATTCCTGTAGGAAAATTGGAGGTTTGTTCACTCGTTTCAACATTCACAGTTCAGGTAGTAATCTGTCAATTAAAGCAAACCACTTGACACAGCTCACTTCTCCGTGATGTTATGAGAACAAAAATTATATTTCAATCAAAAAAAGAGCAAAACTAGCAAGTTTTGGGCTGTTCAGTCAGTTCAGAATTGTTACCTAAGGTCTCATAAGCTTCCTTTACAGACCTTCCCCACGTGAGCGGAAATTACATCTAACCCTTGTTTCCCAAGTCTGCTGCCGTACCTGTTTGGCAGGTTTGCGACACTAATTTGCTTTCGGAATTTGAATGCGTCTGTGTTGTTTATGCAGCTGAGGGCACTTAAAGTATTGCAGGAGCCGCAGTTGAATTAGAATTGGATCGTAGCATCCCAGCAACCGTCAATCAGTGCTGATGAATTAAATATGGAGCCAGTGAATAAATCCCCCACCCCCAACCCTGTCCCACACACTGATGATCAGGGCTGTACCTAACATTAAGGACAAAGAGGTCATGTCCTCTGTATTTCTCTTGCCTTGAATATAATGTACATTTAATCAACACGTATTCACTATTTTTATAGTCAGATAGTATATTATATTACTAGTAAAATAAATGTGTCTATTAAAAAAACATACATACATGAACATGTAAAGCATGTAGCTATCATTACCATTCTTGTTCCCACCGTAAAAGCTTTGAATGTATCAGTTTGGAATGCAGCATCATCATGCAATCAAATATGTGTAAGCACGTATTCCTTGTAGATTACTTTGTAACATGATTACCTGTCTACTGTTTACATTATGATCATGGTTGTCATTGTGATAACATTCCAGGGTTTTAAAATACTATCTCATAGGTTTTATGAACAGCTGTGTAGTGTTTTGGCTTGCGCATCTGTTACTCTAAGTGGACTTCCTGGTTTTCAGTCTGAAGGCCGGCTTTTGACTGCAATAATGACTATATGAATTGTAGCCCCTGATATCTTGTGAAGAAACTGTTTACAGGTAGGTCTGGGTCAGACATACAGACAGTAACCCCCACGTAGTACTTTCACAGACCTACCTATTGAGCACTGATAGGCACCAAAAAAAGCAGCTTGCTGTCTCCATGCATGTCTGCCAACAGGCTTTTGTTTGAACACGTGCTGAAGAGCGAGCTCAGGTTGACTCGTAATCCCCCTGGAAGATGTACACTACATGATGAACACACCTCTTCTGCTCTGTCATCCTTATCATATCTGCCTTCCTTTAGCTTTTCTGTCCACACTATCCCAAAATGCTCAAGGACACCGCTCCTGTGTGAAACCCAAACCCCAAAACCCCTTTGCACTGTTTGCCAAGCCTTCTGAGTCACTTATTTTGTTTGCTGGAAAGCTGTACTGTAGTAACCTCTGCTTGAGTTGCATCATAGGGGGGTGCGGTCACTGGAGCTCACATAACATATTGCTCTTATGTTGGGTTTATAGTAGCAATGAAGCAAGTAGTTTGTGTGGATTTACAAGCATGAATTGGGTAATCCAGTGGGCAAGAATTGTCCAGCTTTATGGAGAACTTTAATACTCAGGCCCACACTGCCAGACCTTGTAAAGTTCTGGCAGGAACACAGTCAATTGCAAATGTTTTTAAAGAAACGGGAAGGGGGCCAGTTTCAGGTCTTTTTAGCTGCCTTGGTAGAATCACTGCTTCTATTCCAAGGCTTTGGACTGTTCATGAAAAAAAGAACATTCCCTATTTTTTAAACCTTCCCCTCTCTGTGGCCATTAAAGTACCAGGCTCACCTTTATGTAGTACTATTCAAGTGAGGGTATTCTCACTTGTTGATACATACATTTTTGATAATGTTGTTTGATAAACACAGATGAAAACACATCATATACTGATGCTTTAATATAATATAGAAGTGGTGCTTTTGGAGGATTTTGGAGTTCCCCTGTCTTTTTAACATCATGAAAGTCTGAAATGTGGGAAAATCCCTCAAGCAAAAATCTGCAGTAACACAGATAATGGTGGTCATCTGGCTAAAGTAGCAGTACTACAGTGTACAAAGCTAGACAAACTGTTGTTTGATTTTACATGAACTTTGGTTCATGCTCTCCACCTTCATCAGTGTTGTTTCCGGCAGTAGTCACAAATGAGAGAGATCTTTACCTCAGTGATACCAAACAAAGCTAAAAGGAGAGTGAGTATTTGACTTGCTATGCTCTGTATCTACTGGATGTGTAAATAGAAACTAACCTGTTTTCCACGGCAACTTTATAAGGTTAATGATGTCAGTCATGCTGCGCTGCCTCTTAAGTTGTAAAAACAACAACATAATACTGAAGTACTCACTATACAGAATATGGCCTTTATTGTTATTTGTTAAGTAACTAGTAGCTAGATGTCAAGTTAATTGTCAACATTTGCCATTACTACTTTCAATCACTGACCACAGACTTATATATAAATATGCATAAAGGGCCCAATATGTTTGCAAAATAGTCCTTGATAACAGGCCAACAGTTGGAACTCCCAGATTCATCAAGGATTTGAGGGATTTGATCATCTCACTGTTTAGGGCGGCTGTGGCTCAGTCTGACAAAGGGACACACAAACAACAATGATCACCCCCTTTCTAAAAGTTTTCCACTATTGGCTCATTGCCGATGTATTGCTATTGGTGCATATGTCAACTGATAGGTAACGAGACAGTCATTGGAGTAAAGCGATACATAGAGGTAGAAACTAACTAGTACCTATAACATTATCGGTTTTTATTTTTATATTTTTCATCTGTAAAATGTGAAATGGTTTCATGTTTTTGTTGCTTCCTACAGTGCCTGCCAACATAAATGTGATGCTTTATAGAGCTGTGGTGTATCACCTTTAATAATGACGTTGTGATTTCAACTCTGCCTCACAGCCTTTTTTTGCATGCCCACCCCTCTCTTTAACATGTTGTCCCTTAAAATCAGCAAGAAAAGACAGATTAGATAAATCACTGTAATGCGGCAGTAACTCCTGGTGATTATTTGAGGAAAAAACTAGAACAACGAATCATGTGACGATAACGGAGCCGATAACAATGGGGATAAGAATTTATCTCGCTCACGTTTTAACCTCTGGCAGTGGAGGAGACCATGTGGTTGGTGAGGTGTGATAAGGCAGGGAGTTATTTCTCCCACATTGGCCTTTTCTGTTCTTGGACATTCCAACGTACAGTATGAGTGTCTCTCAGCCTTATCAGATGGCCCCTACTACTCATATTCCTCATGGTAGATCAAGAGCGATACCAACCTCACTCATGAATGAAACATGAAAACAAAGCAAAGTGATGCTCATAATCAGTGGCGTGTCTACCCAGCTTAGAAATGACAGTATATGGTTTAAACTTAATATTTGAACAACGATAATACAACAGCCCCCCCGTCATAGAATGATCACACACACAACGATGTGAGGTCGGCGGAGAGCTTTGCTGTGTTCTTATTAACGGTACTTGTGAAGAGCCCGTTCTGTTTGGCCCGCAGTGTTGCTGGTTGCACTTTTCTTTTTGAAATGGTAAAACATGACCTGCAGTAGTTGAGCTGCGGTGATTGACGACGTGCTGTTTTTTTATCTTTGTCTTTATGCAAACAATGATATTTTAAAAAGAAGCTACTTTCCCCCCCTTAATTGTAGTTGTATGTGGGCGGGGTCAGTGTCCATACAACACATGTATAGGTTGTAAGTCTACAGCATTATTTACAAGAGCATAAAGTTCTTATAGATCTAGCCTCATGAATTACAATCAAAGTTCAACCTAAGTTTTTCTATGGGAAATACTGCTATGTGTTGATATTACAGCCAAGGTGTTACTGTCTGTATATCTTGATAGTCTAAATTGTACAGTTTTTTTTAAAGGGGGCGTTTTATGGGATAATTGGTATCTCAGCACCTAGAGCTCTGATCCTAGAATCGCCCCTGGTCGGAATAAATTTGAATTGGAATCTGATTAGTGCTAAAATGGTTCATAGATTATTTTTGATTAGCGGCGTGACAGAGAATTAACCTTTTTGCATTTTTGATTATCATTCAACTCACTTATGGAGCAAATTTGCCATTTTCTCAAAAGGGCATCTACTGATTTCCTGTCTTTATTACCTTCAACAAGGAGGTTGTTTTCACCCATGTCTGTTTGTTGGAATATTTTTCAGCAGAATTGCGCAAAAACTAATAATCTATTGCCACCAAACTTGGTGGAGGGATGGGGCTGGGCCTGGGCCTGGGCCCTGATTCCGAGCAGGGGCGATTCTAGGATAAGAGCTCTAAGGGTGCTGAGCACCCAATGATCCCATAAAACTCCCCCTTAAAAAAACTGTACGATTTAGACTATTAAGATACACATACAAACAGTAAGACCTTGGCTGTAATATCAACACACAACATTGTTTCCCATAGGTTTTTGAAAAACTATGGGGGATGGACTGGGACTGGGACTGGGAGAAACTGGATCAAGGGGCTGGAATTGTTCTCATTTTTTAAAACTATGTTTTATGATTAATAAATAATTTAGGTTATCAGACTTTCATGTGTTGGATTGTTCTGCCTTGGTGCATGTATGCCCTATGCCATTCTGGTTTACATTGTAGATTTAATATCTTTGTTTTTGGTACTTTTAGTGAGAATAAACAAGCTATATGAGGATATGATATTGGGGTTTAGGAACTGTTTTCATCTTCTGATATTTTATAGATTTAATATCTACTCACGATTAAAGATCTGTTAAGTTCAGAGTTTAACAATTGTCAACACATCTTTTATCTTCTATTCCGAGAATATTTTTGCAGAAGAACTGGACAAACGAAGGTCTGACCAAAATGTATCCATAGCTGTGAATATCAAAACATGTCAAGGAGGAAAAGATGGAATGGAAAGATTGGTCAAGATCACAGGAATGTATATTTTAAGTCATATATATCAATGAAAGATTTTTGGACTATATTGTTAATTAAAAAATAAGGGTTTATAAAGACAAGGCTATACTCAAACTGAGGTAACTGTTACTTCTTTAGGTTTGGTTTTTCTTTTAAGTTTTCATTTTCGCAAATGTTTATAACATTTTAAACAATTGAATATCAAATTCAAGATTTAGCTCATTAATAGCAAATTACTTATGACCTAATTTTCTAAGGGAGTTATGAATTTATTCAAATTAATTTCTGGAAATAAATAATTTATGATGCAGAAGAATGCCAGTGCATGAGCTACCATATGAGTTTCGGGGAAATAGCCTCATGTCTTGTCTGACCTCTGATTATAGTGTTATTATTTTTTGAATTGGGTTAAAAAGCCTTATGAAATGTGGAAATCTAACACTCCAAACGCTCATCACGTCCTGGTCCGGGCAGCGTCTTTCTTCTTGAATGTATTTGTGGTTTTGCCATCTCTCTCCCAGGGGCCTTATAAATCTGCAGCTTTGACAATGTGACAAAGAGAGAGAGGACAGTGGTTACTGTAATCAGACTGAAATACTGAAACATGAATGTGAAAGACAAAGCATCTGCAATAACAAAGCATGTTTTGTGTAGGCCTCATAATGCTCACTACTTATGTACAAAGTACAGGACTTTGATACCATGCAAATCTTTTTTGAAAAGAGGTCATATTTTTTAAAGCACAATGGTACACTATCTCTTTTTTCTGCTTTTATATTATTTGCAGAGCTTAATGATACAGGCTGAAGAACTTTCCCTTATCTTTCACTGTCTTTTGACTATGTTGTCTTTGTTTTGCTGCAGCTCTCCACTCTGTATCTATCGGCTCTGCTAACCCGCCTTGCTCTTCACATTCCTCACAGTGGGGAGCTGTAACTGCTCTGAGAAAATGAATAAGTGAGACCTGATGAAGGCTGATCTGTCAAATATCTGCTCACAAGCCGAGTCACACCAGTGTGACCCTTGTGTGTCCTTTGAAAGAGGTGACACAACCATTTATGCTCTGGAAGGTCAGGATCCTGGCAGAAGTTTAATTGAGATAATGTGGGACATGAAGGGCATTCATTTGAGAAATGATCCTGACAAGTGAACATCATTTAGCTGACGATGAAAAATCATGGACAGTGCACATTTCCCGTCACCTGCTCACGGCCGGGGCCATAGAGTTATTCTTCATGCTGTGTGGACACACACATTGTCCGAGACGCTGACTCGATTGTGTTCTGCGCATGTGACATGAGGAAAGAGAGGGAAAGATGTGGAGGCGGACAGTTGAGCAACACATGTGGATGATGAAGGTCAGCAGACGGTCAGTAGCTCAAGGCCCTGACGCTGACCAGACAGGAACAAGGAGGAGAGTGAGAGTTGGCTCATCAAGCAGTAGGGAGTCTTGTCTGGTTTTTAAACTCTGATTCGCTTTGGTGTTTGCTCATTAGTACAAGTTAAATCATGCTGAATTTTAAAACTGCAGCTTTATTTGAGGGTAATTGGCAAATATGTTCATGCCGATGCCTTAAATTCGGATGATAAGTGTGTTTGCTACATACTAACCAGCTGAAATCAGCTAAATGTCCCCTACATTGCCAATTTGCTCAATACCACTGTGCAGAACTCTTTTTTTCCTGTCTCAAACATCCACTTTGCAGAGCTAGAAATGGTTTCCTCTCTTCATTTTCCTCAGCTCTTTGATCCTGCTCCCTTTGATGCCAGTGAAATTTCTACAAGAGACAGCACGATGCGCTCATTTACATACATCATACGTACATGCACCAGTCTAGCAAGTCAAACAGCACAAGGCATTTTATGGCTGTAGCCTTTACTGTACCAGATAGTTATTATATATTCATGTGGTGTGGCATGGTGTAAGAAGAGGCTAGATACTAGCATGTAGGAGACAAAGCTCTTGGTTACTGTAAGTATTGGACCCACACACATTCTCAAACAAAGACACTCTTTCATTTAAAATGCCTCTGCAGCAAGTCACACTGAAAGAGCTGCCATAGTGTAGTGTAGGCCTCTTTTGTAATCCTCCTGTCTATTCTCCCTGTGGCCAACTCATCAGACACTTCTCCTGAGTTTTAGATAATTCACTGGCTTTGTGCCAAATGTAAAAGCAATGTCACTGTAGATGGTCCAGCCAGCCTTCGTAATCATCATGTTGTCAAGGAGAAGCTTTGTGCTTTCCCCTCCATGGTTTTATACCATAACAGAGCAGGGTGTGTCTATTAACTCACTCATAAACACAAAGCTATTACACAATGCAACCCACTAAATCTTCCAAAAATTGAATTTATTTCAATGGCCTCCCTCCTCTTTAAAAAAAACCCTGAACATTATAACCATCATTTAGTTATGATTTATTCCAGGACTAACTGCACTAGTTTTACTTTGGATGAACAAATAAACTCAACAAATTGAGTGAGTTTGTGACAATTTCAGAAATAGTTTGTACACAAAAATTTATCAGAACAGTACTTATGAGTTTTTGAGTTTGTTTAAATGCAATTGAGTAATAATATTGGCTATGCTCTCATGCCGTGAATACAGAGTGCACTTAAAAAAATAGTGTTGCACATTGAAGACCTTGTCAGAGAAATACTGTACATGTTAGTTGATATAGTCCGATTTAAATATTAGTGACTTTATCCTTAATTTGGTTGCATCCTTTTTGGTGTCTCTCTTACTTTATTCAGTTGTGTTTAAAACTAATTTCTTTTATCCTTTACCTTTTAAACTGTAACAAAAAAACCTTTAAAAGAACGGTAAGAAGACTGGCAGCAGGGTTTCCAGATGGATACCGTCAAATTACGGTATTTAAACATACCTCAAGATTACATGGAATAAACTGTAAAAAATACAGAACAGGTTTTACAGTCAAAATCAATTAAATTACAGCATATTATTGTTGATAAATACTCATTTAACCAAATACATTAAAAACAATTACCTTTCAGGTTAATTATGTAAGTTTAATGACATTTATTAGTTAACTGATGAAATTTCCCTGTCGATTTACATTAAAATAATGTTTCTCAATGTACAATAACAAAGAAATAGGGTATAAAAATGCAATAAATACATTAGACCAAAGGCAAATGTCTTTACTTTTACAGTATTATTCTGTCACTGTAATAAATTACTAGATTTAAAAACATTCAATTGACAGTGGAAAAAGAAGTTTGGTCAAAAGACAATCAAAAATAGCTAAATTTTCGGAAATTACTTTATGAAATTGCCTGGTCTATCTACAGTAATTTCCCATCAAAATATTGTTTTTTTAACGTACAATAACAATTAACCCTAACCCTTAAAATGTAATAAGTACATAAAACCAAAGACAAAGTCTGGATTTTTACACTTTTATTATCAATTTAAAGAATTACTAAATTAAAAAATGCTCATTGGACAGTGGAAAAACAAGTTTGTTACAGCATTTCAAATCAACATTAACATAATCTCTGTAAATTAAGGGGTATTACTCTGTTATGTTTCCCATTATATCTAGATTCACAATTAAAATATAGGTTTAGTACCTTCATTGATACCGAACTGTATGTAAATTATGGCATTAAGCAGACATTTCAATGAATAGGTAACGTATTTATGGCTCCGGGCCTCCTCTGGCAGTTTGCACATGAATAGCAGTGTCTATCTTCATGCTGTATGATCCACTAATCACTGTGCGTTAGCAGCAAAACATACAATGTACCACTTGCCTCCAAACTAAAATACAAAAATGTTACACAAAGTCTTAAAGATATCAAGCAACCACAGATCCTGATAACAATCCCCTTTCAAAATTGATTCATGCAGCATCCTTAGTTTTACATACAAACCCCTATGGTCTTACCTTGTAGTGGTCGAAGTCTTACAGGCATGACTATGACACAGGAAGCCAGTGTCCAGGGCTGCCAGTCCCCTCAGTTGTGTGTCCATCAGCTGCTCTGGCAGAGGCATGCCATGTGTCTAATGGAGCAAGGTACATTGCAAAATAGGAAACACAAATAGCAACATAAATATTGGTCACTTCTGCACCTTCAAAGTATTCTCAAATACCTGAACAATAGAAGATACCAGTGCTAAAAGTGGGATTTGCTAGCAAACCACATCTGAGCCGACAGCTAAGATGCAGCATCAAATAGCGAAATGAGCATTGAGAACATTCTCAATAATACACCAATAGAACAGGACATTGTTTACTCATCAACAGTATTTCTTAAACCAATTAATTTTCCGTTTTTAGTAGCTTTAACATGAATCACGTTAGCATTTAAGTTAGCAGACTTTTTAGCATCCAGGCTAGCGGACATTTTCTCTACTTACCACATGTTACCACAACATTACATTAAAATGAGTAACTCCATTGTTTAGCTGAGTTTCTCACTAGTTCAGTTAACACAGCTCCCTCTCATCGGAGGTTGAGCTAAGACTGTCGTTATGCCCTTTCACCTTCACTAGCGTGACCAGTCAGTGGGCCGTCGGGAGGCGGGCTTAAGCTTTGATTGGCTATTGGCCAAGCTTTTCAACAAAACACATTTTTCTCACCAGTTAAACAATTTTAAACATTTATATTGTAATATTTAATTAATGTTTATTTCAGGGGACACCAAACTTTACATTTTAGCCTTCGTCTGGAAATTGGCAGCATATTTGAATGTATGAAATCACCCGTTGATTCACTATCCCCTACTCACTATCTAGTGAAAAGTCTTTAAAAGAAAAATCCTAATATTATATATGTAAAAAACCGGGGTGTCTGCATCACTTCCTAGTGTTTTCATTACTTTTGTATAATGTTTGTTTCCAAACAGCCCGGACATAAACTACAGTTTATCCTCACAAGTCACGACTACATGAGAAGCAAGTGGGCAACCGCAGCAGCACATACACGGCATGCTGCGCTTGCAAGAAGTTTGAGACAAAGAAAATGCAAATGTGCAGATTTATGTTGTTTGTAATTTGTCTTAGTCATATTTATGTTATAATTATTTATATTTTGATGATTATTTAACCATAGTATTTCTGTAAAACTTTTGTATTTTACATTTATTAGCACATTATTCGTGATACACTTTTCAGCCCGGGAGTTTCAGGCCCAAGACCGTCCCACTTTTTCATTGTTTTGGTGGAAATTGAATACACGAAGCAACAGTTCAGCTCTTACTACCCCGTAGTTTTTATTTATAATATGTTCTAACAAATGTATTCAATTCAATTCAGTTTTATTTGTATAGCGCCAAATCACAACATAAATTGTCTCAAGGCAGAGAGAAATGCAGAGAACCCTTTGCACTGTCCCTGCATATTTGCTGCACCATCAGTGGAGTTGCCCACACATGTGTCAACGCTGCGTTTGTCTAATGTGTGTTTCAGCAGCTCTGTGAAATAATATTTTTCACAGTCCACCACAGCGACCAACCACTCATGAATGGCATTTGTGACATATCTAACTCACTGGGCCTTTGATGTGTCAATTTGAACTGAAAACATTCCTCTAACCTCATCTGCAATCGTGACCTTTATCACCTGGCTGAGAACATCCACAACTTTACCAGCAATGTCCTTTGAAAGTAGAGTCACAAGAGAACCTCTACCTTTTGCACCAGTGTCATTAAGCTTTTTGCTTTGCTCAATACAACTGCTAATGTGCTGTTGAAGGCACAGATCATACCGGCTCAAAAGTATGACCAACTCTAGAAAGTTGCCATGATTGACTGCAGTATTTTCCAGAGTATAAGCAGCCTCTGCTTGACCCCCTCTGTAACTAAGTCCACATTTGCCTATGACTTTTATCACATCTATGATGCGTTCCATCACCTGACGCTTCTTTTTCACCAGCTCATGACGTAGAGACATTTGTTTGCCAGCCAGCAGGCTCTTTACATCTTCCCTTTTAGCCAACAGAAAGTAAGCACCAGCACTATCTCTGTGGATCTTACTTTTCTCATGCGCCTCTATCCGCTGATGAACATGTTTCCATGTTTTCATACCTCTCTTTATGAAAGGACTATCACTTGCTGCAGGTGCAAATGCCAAACACACAGAACAATACAGTGATTGCATTTTTCACTGGATGTCAGCCACTTGTGGTTGGTGCCATGCTTGCTGTGAAAAACTTTAGCTAGCAGAGGATGTTTTGTGGGTTGCTGAGGATGGTAATGGAAAAACGTGTCTGAATCCTGTGGTTGAGGATGAGCAAAATAATCAAAATGATTGGTCTCCTCGTCTACACTAGCATCTGTCTGTACCACTGGGATCTTCTTCTGGGCTGCTGTTGTCTCACTGGATCCTGTCTCTTCATCTCCTCTCCAAGCATCTGACTCCCCTGTATTGCATGGCATTAAAAACGCAGAAGGGCATAGACACAGTGATGTTATGACCGCAGATAGGAACTCTTGATTAAACAACTTTAACCTATTATTTATTCAGTAATTTTATTGTAATGCATTTATACGGCACAATGAATTCTGTCTAGAGTAACTCTAAATCTATAGCCTAATGTTAACACCATTCTAAATATCTGGATATCATATAGAACAGGGGTGGGCAATTCATTTTCCCAAGGGGCCACATGAGAAACAGGGACTGTTGTGGAGGGCGGGACAAATAGGCTAAACTCAATTCTGCTCAATATTAATTTTATCTCTTTATAAAAAGCAGTAAATTGTAAGGTCTTTAATAAGCTGCGACTGGTAAGAGTAAATGTTATGATTAGGACATGAAAAAAATGAAGCAGACATAGTACAAAATGCAATTATGTCACTATTTAATCAACATCCACAAAAGCAATTGTAAACAAAATGTGCATGTTTTTGCTGTTTTTCAAAGAACAGCATTAAATTATCTTTATACAAAGTGTTATTATCTTTTTGTTTGTAGTCTTACTACCTCATTTGCTGTTTTTCAGTTCTTTTTTCTTGTTCAGTGAGAGAAATCTAGTCTGTGCTGGGCTTGAACAAGTGCACTGAAGTCAGGTTGAATGTCAGAGGTGGATATGCGAAGGACAGCTGACAGGTGATCATCAGTGAGAGAAGATCTGTATCTGGATTTATTAAACTTCATCACTGAAAATGTTTGTTCACATATGTAGGTCGATCCAAAGAGAACCAACATCTTCTGAACATGCCTTCTCGTGTGTAAAGTTCTCCTCTTTGAGAGAAGAATAGAAATCCAGCAGTGATACCGACTTAAAGCGCTCTGACAGCACTATATCTGACTGCACGTCAAAGAGTTCGAGCTGAACATCACTAGGTGCATTGTCCACACTGCAAGTGAAGGAAGAAGAAATCATGTGCATTTCACCCTCAACTGTTTTGAAGTCTTGAAATCGCCTTGAAAACTCACCATGCAGTGCCACTAACATGGATGAGTACCTGCGGAGGTGATCGGTTGATGGTGTGGCTTCTTTCAGGGTTTGCATGTGGGGGAGAGTGTTACCCTCCAACTGCCTTGAGAGAAACTGCAACTTTCTGATGAAAGCCTTCACCAGGCTGTGCATTTCATGTGCTAATAGGCCCTTGCCTTGCAGTTTGGTGTTTATTTCATTCATTAGTGCAGTCACATCCACACCAAATACAAGATCAGCCATCCAGTTTACATCTGAGAGCTCTGGGATGTCTTTGCCTTTCATATCACAAAACTCTCGAATCTCTGATCTCAGGTCCCATACTCTTTTAAGCACCTTGCCCAGGCTGAGCCACCTGACAGCTGTGTGGTAGCCTATGTCACCATGTTCAGTTTCATGCTCCTCCAAAAGTGACACAAACTGACTGTGATTTAATGCTCTTGCCCTGATGAAGTTAACTGTTTTAGTTATAACATCAATAACATGGTTCAGTTTTAGCACTGACTTACACAACACATTCTGATGTATAATACAATGCAAAAATACCAATTTCAGTTCAGAGTTCACTTCAGTCACTTTATCTTGCATCCGCTTCAAAAGTCCAACATTTTTTCCTGTCAGATTCGGACAACCATTGGTTGTAACACATGCCAGTTTGTCCCATTTAAGTCCCAGTTTGTCAAAACATGCATTTACCTCAGTGAACAAATCACTCCCCGTCGTCGTCCCTTTCATTGACCGCATTGCTGCCAGCTCCTCCATTATCTCAAAGTCTTTCGTTATCCCACGTACAAAAATGAGTAACTGGGCTGTGTCGCGGACATCACAGCTCTCGTCCAGAGCCAAGGAGAAAAATTCGAAATTGTCTGCTTTGCTTTGCAGCTGAATCTCCAGGTTTCCCGCAATGTCCTCAATCCTTCTTGTTACGGTTTGCCTGGAAAGCGGCACATTCTCAAACGCCAGTGGCCAGAGTCCACCAAACACTCTTTAATAAACTCCCCTTCAGAAAATGCCTTACTGTTTTTGGCGATATTTTGGGATATCACAAAGCTGGTCTTGACTGCTGCATCCCAGGATGTGCAACGCTTGGTTAAAAAGCCTTGTTGCTTTTGTAGCTTAGCTAGCACAGCTTCAGATGTCCTTGCCTGCTCTGCATCTGTGAAGTTTTTGTATTTCTCTGCGTGTTTAGTATTGTAGTGGCCATTTAAATTATAATCCTTTAACACAGCGATCTTTTCTCCGCAAACAAAGCACACGGCTTTACCTTTGGCTTCAGTAAATAAATACTTAGAAGTCCATGCATGGTTAAAAACTCGGCACTCTGTATCGACCTTTCTTTTTTTCCCATGATCTGACATTTTTGAGGGATAACAGCTCATTCACGTCCATGCTAATGTCTCTCGTGAGCTCAGTTCGCGGCTCGCCAACACGGGAGTCCGACACATTGCTCTTCTTCTAATTCTTTTTGATTGCGACTTGCAACCAGAGAAGAAGAAGCTGCATACGCTCGCACAAAAAAAAAGCAACAACAAAAAACAGTTGCCTCAAAATAAAAGCAATGCAGTTGTATTCCATGCATGATGTACACTTATTTACGTTAGATTGCTAACTTCCCATTGACCTCACGCGGGCCGGGTAGGGATGGCCAAAGGGCCGGATGTGGCCCGGGGGCCGTACAATGCCCAGGTCTGATACGGAATCTCTCACCACTCCTGCTCTATGTGTGTGTTATCTAATCTTACATGAAATAACTTGAATTGATATTGTTTGCTCTGTTATCCTCTCTACCTGTCCCTTCTGCAGTCATGGCCTCTGGCTCCTCTGCCTCATTTTCAGCAGGGGACTTGCCAGGAACAATCATTAAGAGGTCATTTTACTGTATACACAGATCAAGCTTGAGGTTGCTGTTTATTTTAGCAATATTTGCATAATATTAGCAAATTCTGTGATTCACTATGGGCGATACAAATAGGCTACTATTTAAGCCTAAAATGTTAGTCTAATAATTACACTGGTAATCATTAGGCCTATATCTCTCTTTACCACCTGCCAATTGGGTCTGTTTTCTCAAAAACATTTCTGTCAGTTTGGCACATTTGGCAGAGCCCTCCCCCAGCCCTTTCTTTCTTGAACCTGGCCTTTTCAGCCCCTCCCGGCCTCTTTCTACCGTCCATCCTTGCTTACGTTCGTTGAGACGGTGGAGCTGTAGCTACCTGAGAAGCTATATGGACCCAACCAACTCTATGTGGGAGGAGGGGGGAACTCCCTCAGATGGTACAACCCATCTGAAGGCGTTGTCATGCAGAGTCTGCGCTGTGAACTATAAGAGAAGTGAACTAACGGGACAATTGTCAGTTTTTTTTCTTCTTGTCCGGCCTAAAAGTGAAGTGAAAGTTAAGCGGCCCACCAGGAATACGCCAGAATCTCCCGATTACCAACTCTGGCCTTGGTTGTGTGCCTTTGTATTTGGCCCTGCGATACATTGGCAACATGTACAAATACAGTAAATTGCCTTTGCCGTAAATTGACATCTTACATCATGGCTAATTACCTGTAAAAATATGGGAAACATTTTCTGCAAATCCACAACTCTATGATCCGATGCAACTTCACAGAAATAAAATCTGTAAAAGAGCATAGTACTCACTGTAAAAGCAACAAAAAAAGTAACTTTAACCACACATGCTTCATGACCTGTAAATAGCGAGGAAAAAACTTTGAATGACTACTGATTTCTATAATTTTACATTATTTTTTTCATCATTGTGAACAGAAAAAATCTGTAAAATAGTATCTTGCATTTTATTTGAAAATAGATTTTAAAACTGTACAAATACAATAAATTGCCATCAAAAAACATGATATTAATGTAATCTTAGTTTACAATATTTACATGTAATTTTAAAGGGAAAAAACACTTAAATTATCTTTAAATTCACAGGCATTCTTTGTCCTATGGAAAAAAAGGGAAAGATCTGTTTTTAACAGTGTACCCATATTTCTTATTTTTGTTATTGTAACATTCTGTTTCTTTTCTGCACGTAATTGTTTGTTTCATCAAAACTTTTTCATCCCATGCTATCTGCATATACTCATGATCCCCTTAAAGACTAGCTACCACAATCACAAAGACCATAAACGATCAAGTGGCGATAATATAACTGAAACATTTGTGAATTTTGTTCCACTTAAAACAGAAACACAGAAAAGGTATTTTGTACTTGACCCAACGTCAAGGGGTTTTAGGCTCAACATGTACTAATGGCTGGTGGGGACTTGTTGCTTGTTATTCCGCTTTTCTCTCTTTCCCATTTTCAACAAAATGGCCAAACTCTTGTTAAACTTGCTTGGGTATAACTGGATATTGGTTACACTCAGGCCAGCCCTTATTTTTGGTATAAATGGGAGCTAAATATTGCTTTGTGTATTGGTAATTTAGTAATAAATGGTGTTTTATAGTGGGGGTGGGGCATGTGTGAGGTGGGGTACACCCTGGACAGGTCGCCAGTCTGATCTTACTAATTAACATTTAAAATCTAGCCAGTGTAATATTTGAACCCATGGCTTCACTTACATTGGCTGTATCCATGATGCTGTACTGTACTGTGCTGATCATCCTTCATTCTTCTGAGTAGTAGTGGTATTTGTACTTTACATGTTAAACCTAATTTTTTCATATCAACATATGTACCAATATACCAAAACATCATTGTGTGAGTGAGAAGTGTACAGGAATAACCTGTGTGGTAATGAGAGGTTGGTGGCAGATCCAGTTTAACCCGGCTCAGATGTAGACTTAACAAACATCAGAGCAGAAGTTGGTGTTGCTTTGACATGAACACACGATCCCTAAATCCTTCTCCACGCCCTAAACCCACCTCCCCTTCAAAAGCCAATCAGAGACCAGCATTCAGTGTGCTGTTTATGAGTCTCACGCTACCATGACCAAGCAGCAGACCTTGCTAGACCCCTGGGAAGAAGACACAGGCACAGGGGACCCAGTGTTCAGCAGTCTCAGCATCTAGAGAAAATAAACAGCAGCCAATGGGAAACTGACATGAGTCCGTCATGACAGCTATCGAAGTGAAGGCCAATGCAAAACCAAATTCCTTCTGCTTTCAGCGAGTCAGAGCACTGTGGTTCAGATCTGTAATACCAGCAATCACATTATCATATTTTGTTGAGTTGCAGAGTAGTGGCATGTTATGTCATATTGTCTCTACTGCCCACATGGCAACACTGTAGGTTGAGCAAAAAACAAATCAGTGCAGCCAGAAAACATTTGGTCGAGCATATCTTTCTGTTGGGGCTTGCCCACTTCATGAAGACCTGATCTGTGGTGTCTTGAAAAGTCAGACTATAAAATTAGAATATTTATAGCAGCCCTTTGTGGTCGCTCTGATTGCTGTTTGGTTCAATAAACAAAGCTCCTCCTGTTGATACTGTTTGATAAAGAAAGGCGTTTTTGACTCCATTCATCGTGGAGTGAAAGATGATGATGTCACCAAGTGTACCACACTTGGTTTAGTTATTTACCACCATCATCAAACTCTGTAATTTCTCTGCTGTTCATCAGAGACACAGCTGGTACTTTATAACCACAGACAGGACAGCGATGACAGTGTCAGGTGGGCTTGCTTGATTTCAAAATGTTTGTGTTTTTGAAGTGATTCCATTAAATGTACGCTACCTGTATGTTCAGTACACTTTTAGTCTTTTTTGTGCTTGTGGCTAGGTCTCTTAGTTCTAGTTCCTGGTATCGGTAATAATTATAATGATCAGTATTGTGTTTATTGCCAAGTAGGTTTTCACAAACAAGGAATTTGCTTTGGTGTTTAAGTTTTGATACCATGCTTAATGCTGAATTAGCAGTGGACTTTAAACCAATTTGAGTCTCTACAGACTGCGCCACCACTTCTGCTGCATAAAAGTAGCAGTTAGCTCAGGTCTACCAAGCTGAAGCAGCAATATCCTGTTATGAGCTGTCTTGAGCGCTTTGTTGCATAAATGCTGCCCCATGCAGTGATGGGGCCTCAGGCTGTCAGAGTATAGACCTAGCCACTGCCTCGTCACTCTGCTTCATTGTTGTTTTTTGTTGTTTTTTCTCTTTTGCAGCTCTTGGAGCTCCTTTTCCACCTCCTCCATCTTGTGTCCCATCCATGTCTTAATTCAATTCAATTCAATTCAATTTTATTTGTATAGCGCCATATCACAACATACATTGTCTCAAGGCACTTTACATAGTGAGGTCAATATTACAATATTACAGGGAAAACCCAACAAATCCCACAATGAGCAAAGCACTTGGCGAAGGTGGAGAGAAAAAACTCCCTTTTAACAGGAAGAAATCTCTGACAGAACCAGACTCGGTTGTGGGCGGAGCTTCTGTCTGGACCGGTTGGGGTGAGGAGAGAGAGGAGGAAGAGAGGAGAGGTGGGCAGAAAGAGGGTGGGAGGAGACAGTAGGAGAGAAGAGAGAGAGAGGACAGTTGTACAACCGCCGCTGTAATCTCTACCAGACTGATACTTATAATTAAAAAATACAATTATGTTGTTGTTATTATTAGTGATGATATTAATATTAATATTAATATTAATAATAACAATATCTTATCGCTCTAAATTCCTCATCCACAATCCCCTCACTCCCTATAATCTCAACACAAGCTGCTGCTCATCCTCCACACCTCTCGTCACTGTTCATTATCATGTTATTACTGGCTGGCAGTCTTAAACATATCCTGTGGAGTGAATTATCTTCTACACTCTATCCACACTGATTTGAGTCAACTGAATTTGATATTTTAATATGCCTCAGCCTGACTGATTCAACTTTTTATTAACGGGGCTGCCAGTCTCACATGTATGTGAATGGATAATATGGGGCGTTTAGCAGATACTATATTGTCACTTGATATTCCAGCACTGTGATGGCAGCAGCATGGCATGTGCACTGTTGCCTTGGTCTCTCTCTTATACTCTCTTTGTTCCATTGTTGTAGCTGCAGAATTCAGATGTGCAACAATGGCTCAAATGACTGTGTGTATGTAAAAGCCGTCACTCAAAGTGAAAATGCTCCATGACTGCTGGATGTATAAACAGGTGACATTTATGTTCTTTCTGCTTCCCCAATGTGGCAAACAAAATAGAGGTTTAAGTTCAGTAGAAGTATGATTTTGAATTCGTCAACAACCAGTTAGTACCAAGTGGAAGCCCAATGTGATGTCCCCTGTTGGTTTGTGAACTGCTGTTTTATTTTTTTTATTTATTTATTTGATAGGGACAATGATCATTAATTGACAGACAAGAGGCTGTAAATAAGACGGAGTTTACTGTATGTGCTAATTTCCATCCCTTGTCCCTAGCCAGTTCTTAAAAATGGTTGCTTTGCTTTAAGCCATGTTTTGAGTTTATATTTAAAATTTGGATAGTTGTTGCTCTCCCTCAGCTCGATGGGGGAACTATTCCAGTAGTTGGCTCTGATTGAAAAGGCTGTTTGCCGGAACTTGCTATTTCCGTCCTGCACAACACATTCCCCTCTGGCGGTTGCTCTAGTTAACCTACTGCTACTATGTTTCTGCACCCTAACTCACTGGATGGGGGTGGAGATGCAAGCCCATGTAAAACCTTGAAGATGAGGCAAGTGTCAGTAAAACGTTTAAATTATCAAAGTTAAATAAATTATGTTTTTTGCTACGTGGCAGTGGTGATAGCTGTTGTTCTTATGGTCAAGTGTTTTCAATGTCAGCTTGTAAAGGGACTCAATTGGTCGGAGAGTTGTTGTGCTTGCCTGTGACCAACTTGTGAAACGTTATGTGGGAGAAAATCATTGCATGCATCAAGAGGTTGGCTGTTTCTGCTGTCAGGTATGGTCTTATGTGCCTGAAGTTGGCGAGGTTAAATTTGATAGTCAGTCACCCTTTTAACATGCTTTTGAAATGACAGAGTTGAGTCCAGAATAATTCCCAGATATTTAAAATCTGACACCACCTTGATTTTTTCTCCTTTCACAAGGACATCAGGCTCATGAATCACTATGGATATCCGAGTGAAAAACATGCAGACAGTTTTACTTATGTTCAGGTGTAAACATGAGTTATTTAACCAATCAGATACATGGATCATGGCTTCAGTTAGATGGTGTGCAGCTTGGTGTTTGTTTTCAGCGTCTACATAAAAGACTGTGTCATCAGCGTACATTTGTATGTTAACTGATGGGCAGACTGAGGGCAGGTCATTGATATACAAGCAGAACAAAAGAGGGCCCAGTATTGATCCTTGAGGGACACCTATATTTCAGTTAAGATATGTGGACTGAGTTTTGCCAATGCGTACACTGTGCGTCATGTATGTTCAATATGAGTTAAGCCACTTTATGGCATCAGTAGAAAAGTTAAAAGCAATAGCTCTGACTGAAGCACCTCGTTGTTCACAGTGTCAAAAGCTTTCTTTACATCTAAAAACACTTTTGAAGCCTAGTTTCGCATTTTGACCAGCACCATGTTGTTGTTGTTTTTAACGGACGTAGAATTGGGGTGTGACGGTCTGACTGAGATCTCGTCCACTGCGCAGCTATCTTCACCTGCAACCATGGACCGATTGGAAGGACCAGTTGTCAGTCACGCTGTATCCATGCTATGGTGCTTTATTCTTTATTTTACTCAAAAGTAGACGAAATGAAAATAATGCTGTATTGAAGAAGACATGAAACTAGTGTTTGAGTCCATTAACTCCTCAGGAAAATGAGTGCTGATGTTATACATCAAGTGAGAAGTAGGGCCCCTTTCTATAGACTTCTACTGGACTTCTTTTTGCAACCAGAGATTCGCCCTCTGTTGGTGAATCCAGAGAATACAGGCTTCAGGAAATTACGCATTGGCTTCATTTTCCAGACCCAGTGACTACGTCCATGGTTAGTATATGCTGTTACATTAGCATTGCGCTAAGCTCAATAGCTGTTCCTTTCTGTCTCCCTCAGGTCAGCCAAGGTAATGTCCCAGGGGTGGAAAGTGCCTCTCTGGCCATGGACACAGAGGAGGGTGTGGAAGTGGTGTGGAATGAGGTGCTCTTCTCTGACAAGAAGGTCTTCAAAGCACAGGAGGTATTATGGCTCTTTTTCTCTAAAGCCCAAACTGGTTGTATTTACTTTCATTTACCAATTTATTTGTTAATGTTATTTTGATTTGTACTGCAATTGCACATGTGCTGTATATGACATGTGTTTTCCACAATGATTAAGGTGAATTTCTCTATACAGTTTATTTCACTGACAATTGCAGTGCAGTCATTTTTTGTGAGGGGGGTTCACGTACATCCATTTCCATATGTTGGCTCTACTACCTGCAGACAAAATAAATTTAAAGAAATATTAAATCCAAACCCAAAAATCGTATCCAGGATTTTGCCCAGTAAGTTATATTACAAATATTCAAATGATCTCTTAAGAATTCCATTGCCAACATAATCAAATAAAAATAACAATAATAAAGAAGTGGAAATTACTCAAGGACAAGCAGAGAAAATATGAAACTAGTCAGTTGTATTTTTTCATCACATTGCCTCCAGCATTTATTTTGTCCCTTTGCATGAATTTCAAACTCAGGGTTATGGTAAGAAATGTCCATCGCAAGTTCCCATACCTCAAGTTTACATACTCAGATTGCTTGTTTTGTCTGATTGAGTGAGTGATCATAGCACTCTAATAAATGAGCAAGTATTGACACCTGAAAAGGTTTAAAGGCCAAGGGATTGAAGGTTCTTAGTGGGTCCATGTGGTTGGATGAAGATGTGAACTAACTGAGGGGCATGTTTTCTAGGAGAAGATCAAGGAGATGTTTGAGAACCTGATGCAGGTCGAACACCCAAACATTGTCAAGTTTCACAAGTACTGGTTGGACATGAAGGAGAGCCAGGCGCGGGTAAGAAATTCTTCAATGCTTTCTTTTTAGACGCAAACACACCCACACACACACAGATCTGTAATACCAGAAATCACATCATCATCTTTTGTTGATTTGGGGAGTAGTGACATGTTATGTCATATTGTCTCTACTGCCCACGTGAAGGAAAAACTGGAGGTTGAGCAAAAAACAAATCAGTGCAGCCAGAAAACATTTGGTGGAGCATATCTTTCTGTTGGGGCTTGCCCACTTCATGAAGACCTGATCTGTGGTGTCTTGAAAAGTCAGAATATAAAATTAGAATATTTATAGCAGCCCTTTGTGGTCGCTCTGATTGCTGTTTGGTTCAATAAACAAACCTCCTCCTGTTGATACTGTTTGATTAAGAAAGGCGTTTTTGACTCCATTCATCGTGGAGTGAAAGATGATGATGTCTCCAAGTGTGGTACAAGTGGAGCTCTGTAGAATATATCAATAGTTAGCATTTAGCAGTTATAAGCATTCATTTAGATGGGTTAGAAGCCCAAATAAGAGTTGTTTATTTATTTACCACCATCATCAATCTCTGTAATTTCTCTGCTGTTCATCAGAGACACAGCTGGTACTTTATAACCACAGACAGGACAGTGATGATAGTGTCAGGTGGGCTTGCTCGATTTCAAAATGTTTGTGTTTTTGAAGTGATGCCATTAAATGTACACTTCCTGTATGTACAGTACACCTTTAGTCTTTTTTGTGGTTTCTTTGAAATCTTTGAACTTAACCTTTCAATTATATTTTTTGGGAAAGGCCTATTTTTCTTGTTTTGACTTGACATAACACACACACACACACACACACACACACGCACACTGATCTGTTTTCCCTCCTCCATCTCTGGCCCACAGGTCATATTCATCACAGAATACATGTCATCAGGCAGCCTCAAGCAGTTCCTGAAGAAAACTAAGAAGAACCACAAGACTATGAATGTTAAGGTCAGTGTTGTTATGATGGTCACATACTGTATTCAGTCTGTCTGACACACGGCCGTGGCACATGGTACTGCAGTCCAATCACCATCCATATTTCCAGCAGGATTACAGATTATGTAACAGGACGCCCTGGTGGCTCAGTCTGGACAGACATATATCTTCTTCTTGCAGTTGTGTGGGTTGGAAACCTGATTCTGTTGTATCAAGCATTTTTTTCACTCTTTTTCACTTTGGTCAGTGTACATATTCTGTTTTATTTCAGAAGTCAAAGCCAAGAATGATTTTTAAAAAGTGCTATATATACACAGTATGTCCTTATTTCATTTAATCCCTGAGAATGAAGGGTCAATAATGTACTGTAATCAATGCATTACAGTATAAACTATATATTCTCTCTGTGGAACATTTTTTAAAGCTTCTTGTTTCTTTGTTATACTTTATTTTAGGCCTGGAAGAGATGGTGCACCCAGATTCTCTCTGCACTCAGGTACTGATTGATTTATTCTCCAGGATTTTAACATGAAACCTGTCTATTATCATAGCCAGTACATTAATAATCTGTTTTATTGTTTACTGTCAGTTATCTGCACTCTTGTGACCCACCAATAATCCATGGCAACCTGACATGTGACACCATCTTCATCCAGCACAATGGCCTAATCAAGATTGGCTCAGGTCTGCTCCCAGCAGGGTTTTTCATGTTACTGCAGTGAAGAATGACCTCCTATGCCGTTATCTCAGAATGTGGATTTTTGGATTTACTTATGCTGTCTCTGCAGTTTTACAAAAGAGAATAAATATTTCAATTATGCTTTATTTTCTTTCCACAGTGTGGCATCGGCTTTTTGTTAATGGTAAGAAATAGATCATTTTGTTGCAGATACATGTATGTTTTCATTGGTGTCAATGTAATCTAATCTCTGTGTTATCTGTGTCTTCTCTGACCAGTGTTCCCAGATGCCAGTGTCCATGGTAAAGAGAGGCAGCACCGTGACGAGCAGAGGAATCTCCATTTTTTTGCTCCAGAATATGGAGGCAAGTGTAATGGAGTGGAGTTTGTTTGTAGCCTTCTGCAGCTCGATTTCTCATTCATTCTTAGATTTACTGCCAAAGTAGAATCAAGACATTACTCTACACTTCAATGTTGATCAAAACTTCACCAAACACAGTTATTTTGCACCTGTCATGCCATTTTAGCCTTTTCTGTTGAATTTAAGAGGATTTAGTGATGTGTGTTTTCTGATTTACTTGCTTGGTAACGGTCCTGTGAAGTGCAGTGACAAAATGATGACTACATATTCATTTTGGAGAAAGCTTTTTCTTGATGTTTTCTAGGTTTTGCCCTCTTTCTGACCCTTCTCTTTCTTGCCTATCCCTTTCAATTTGTAGCTGGCGAAGATGATTACGCCATAGACATTTTCTCCTTTGGCATCTGTGCTCTAGAGGTGAGAGAAACAGATGGGTGCTAAAAGACTCCCATCTGTATGTGTGTGTGTGTGTGTGTGCGTGTGTGCGTGTGTTTGTTATTAACACAGATTATTTTTACCCCTAGATGGCCGTCCTGGAGATTCAGGCCAATGGAGATACAGCTGTCTCCAAGGAAGCCATCGTCAATGCAGGTCAATCTCTGGAAGACGCTCTCATGAGAGTAAGTGTCCAAAATACTAATGCGACCCTGCACACACCATCTTACTTCTTGATTTATTTCAAACCTCATACTGTACAGGGACTGTTTGAGCTTTCAGTAAAACGCATCTCAGTAAAACATGCAAGCACTGATGCTTAATAAACTGGTCACATTGTACAGTCATGTAGCGATGTGTTGGACTGGGTGTCTTGCTGTTCCTGCAGGAGTTCACGCAGTCTTGTTTGCGTCATGAAGCCAAGCTCCGTCCTACAGCTCACGACCTTCTGTTCCACCGAGTCTTGTTCGAGGTCCACTCCCTCAAACTCCTCGCTGCCCACTGCCTCATCAGTAACCAGTGTGAGTTGCTCACCTCCACATAACAAGCTGGCTGCATGAAAATCACTTGATTCCCATTTTCATACAAACAGGACCATGGTGTCACACTACTCACTCTCACTCTTACCTCTAATTACAGTTGAAGGTCTAAAATGGAGTTTTAAAAAGTATAATTTTTTGAACTTGTTTTGAAAAATATCTTTTCCCTCCAAAGTGAGACCAACGTTTGATCTACTCACTTATCTAATCACTTAAAGGAGAAGCTGTCATGGTTGTACATGTGTATCAGATCGGTACAGTTATGCCCAAATGTGTTCTCCATCTACAGACTTGCTTCCGGAGAACTGTGTGGAGGAGAAAACCAAGTCCTTTGACCCCAGTGCTATCATGGCAGAGATTAAACATGTGGACAGACAGGGAGTTCAGCTCAAGTAAAATCAAATAACTACTTTGTATACTTGGCTACCTGTGAAGAAAATCTCATGACATATCAAACACAGCCCTCACTGTGCTCCTTCCTGTGTTTTTTCATATTTTATAGATATTCCCATGTGTCTCCTTTGGAACTTGACAAGTTTTTGGAGGATGTCAAGTAAGTGAAACTACACCATATGACTTGATTTGGACCTGTAATTACCCGATGACGGCAGCAATTGTAACATTTTGGCCTTTCCTCTCCTCAGGAATGGGATTTACCCATTAATGAACTTTGCTTCATCCCGGCCTCATCCCGTCCCTCGTGCACTGTCCTTGTCTCAGGAGCAGGTGGAGACAGTCAAGACGCCGACTCCTGAACCCCAGGAAACAGAAACAAGGAAGGTCAGCACCACAAACATTTGAGATACATAATCATGCAGATACAGAGCAAACATCTAAGTCTATGTTGTGTTCTTTAGTCCAGTCCTACTTTCTGCAATATCATGAGTGCATGATTGGAAATAACAACTAAGTTTAACTAAAAAACTCTGTCATTGGGTGTTACCTGTTTAGCTATAAGATTTCAATTGCAGATTTTTTTTTGCATGAACTTGCTTTGTTGTTGTGGGTGTTGCTGACATACAATATTGAATAGTATTTTGTTATTATTATTATGCCTTTTTTTATCACCAGATACAACACGTTTGCTGTGTGATTTTTACTCTGTGACCTTTTATGTCTGTTGTTGTTGTTTTTGTAGGTTGTTCAGATGCATTGTAATTTGGAATCAAATGATGAAGGGACCAAAACTCATGTGAGTCACATAGTATTACAGGTACTTTGCCCATTTCAGTTTATATACTTTCGATGCTAAGCATAAATCAAGCCTGATTAAAATTTGACCTTGTGATATTTCCTCAGCTCTCTTTGTTTCTGAAGATGGATGACAAACTTCACAGGCAGCTTAGCTGTGACATCCTTCCAAGTAAGTTGATTACCATTGTGATAAGACTTGAGGTATTTTATATTTGTGTTATTGTCAACAAATTCTATGTTAAGACCTAAACCAACAAAACTTCAGTCTGTGTCTTCGTAGTCCAGTTATACTTACACAGCCTATACGGTGGCTGGTGTCTTCTGAAGCTATAAACTTTTAAAGTGGGCAGTAATATTGAATTTGTAAAAACTTTTTATTTTATTTTTGACAAATATGAGTAAAAAAGTGTATATAGATATATACATGATGCGATTTGCCGGGGGGGATGCGTGGGATTTCCACACTTCTGTTCTTCATATCCCCCCTCTGCTGAATTATTTTGAGCCCCCCCCCCCCCCCCCCCCTCAAAGTGATCAATGATACTTTACCAATTGACCATATAAAATAAGTAAAATCTACATTTTTAAACTCAGTAAAGCAGTGTAAGATGAACAGCCTAGTGCAAAAGAACGATACAATCAGAAACGGACCTCCCTCTGTCAGAGACATTGTGGTTAATTTACCTAACAATCCTGGTTCCATTAGTCTTGATCGGTGCACGGCTTTTCAGAATGTCCGTAAGCACAAATATTTGGAAGAGGGATTTAATTCTCGTACTTTTTGTTGAGCTTGTGTAACTTTGGTCCAACGCAGTGTGTAAACCTCACTCGCGGACATGTTAAGAGACGGCTTATGCTAGCGCTCAAGAGTTTTAGCTCCCTTGGTTGCGCATCCGCCTCCCATGCCGACGGGCAGGGGTGGGAAACCACCCTTTGACACCAGATCAATTCAGCCCCCCTCTGCTTTTTTTCACAAATCACAACCTGGATACATCTATACATACATATATACATATCAGTGTGTGTGTTTTGAACTGCAGATTAGGTGTGTTGTTGGGTATAGAAGGTAAATGGAACTGTTTTTATATAGCGCATTTCTACTCTTTTTGAGCGCATTACAGTTCATTTCACATTTACCCATTCACACACACATACATACCGTGCTTTTTCTATCTTACATCATTCATAAACTTGATGACGGCGTCAGGGGCAAGTGTCCCAAGGACTGGATTGGAGGAGCCGGGAATCAGCCATCAAACTTCTGGTTTGTGGTTGTCCCTCTCTATTCCCTAAGCCACCGTAAGGGCTATACAGGTTTTGGTCTTTTCAGGGGATTTGTTGACAGGAGGAAAATATACAAATGAATATCACCAGCCTAAAAATACATATTTTGTATACTCTGTAGGTTTATTAGGGCCCAAACGCCAACCAGCAAGAGGCTGGCGAAGGCCCTCTTGTTTTTATTGTTTTTTGTAACTGGAAAATCTCATGTGAAACTTTCAGCTGACACCTCCAAAGACCTTGCCAGTGAACTTGTTCACTATGCTTTCATAAATGAGGTAAATATAAAAACTTGTTTGTTTTTTTCCTTTACCAACATCAATGGATAAATGTCTTTGCATTTTTAAACCAAACAGCTACTCATGACTTTGCATTGACATTTCATATCGAGTCTTTGTTTTTCCTTAATGGTCTTGTTTGTCATGGGTAGGAGGACAGTGAGAAGGTGGCAGGGTTCCTGGAGGACGCCATCAGCCGACACCGGGTCCGGACGCTTGCCTCTGGGAATGCACAATGAGGAGGGGTCACGACAAAGTCTGGCCCCGACTCAGGGGCCTGGTGTGTTGACCAAATGCATAAAGAAAGGGAGAAGGCAGCGGGCAGAATCATACAGCCGGGAACGGAGGGGAGCCATAAGGAGCTGACCCAAGTGGGGATCAAATCAACCACCACAGAGAGAAGGAAGAGATGCTAGCACTACGAGAGGAATTGAAGGCACCCTTGATTGGAGGACCAGAGGCATCATGGTTGTGTTCAGCAGTCCCACAAAGCAGTGGAAGATCAACAAACTCCCTGCCTTAAAGGGCTATTATGCCATAAAATAGTTTTCTAGACATGTTGTTCCTCATAAGCCTCATTTGCACTGCAATGTTCACTTTGATTGGTGAAGACTTACTCATAATTAAACAAAAGTGATTTACTAAAGCCAGAACTTTCAGTTTTATTACAGTTTTAGGAATCTAATATTCCATCCAAGCTATACTGTTAATATTCTTTCAGCTGACTTATTTATTTCTGTTTAACTGTATACAATAGAATTACTTTACTGTACAAGCATGTTGTTTGTTTGTTTGTTTGTTTGTTTATGAACCTTACTGCACTGTTGGGTTCAAGCCTGTTTCAAACATGCCACGCCTCCATGTAGTGACAAGCAATGAGATGACGCCTCTCTTTTAGCCTGTAGTGCTCTTAAGGGATTTCCCTGTGAAAGTGCTCTGAAAGCCAAAGACTTGCAAAGTGCCTAATATGGCAATGTACTTTGGACAAGATTTCCCAATTAAATGACATCATACCCAACTTAGCAATTAGGAATATAACTTCCTCAGGCTGACTTTAGCAGTTTTAAAATCAGATACATTTGGGCTGGTTTGTGTAATGCCACAATGTCAGTCTGTGATCTTGATGAACTGATGAACTTGACACCTGCTAGTGGTAGCTCCATTAAGAGTTGCAGCCACTGTATATTGGACATGTGGATCAGACGATAATTCTTTTTTCTGCAGTCCATAGTAGTTTTGGCTGCAGCTTATGTAAAAAAATTATTGGAATACATCATGAGAAGCCTGTGATTTAGAGGCATAGTCCTATGTAAATGGGAGAAAGGGTGTTGGTGATATGACCTTATCAATAAAAAAAAATTATATTGTTGATAAATGTTACTGCTACACATAATTTTGCTGTTTCTCCCAAACCATCTGAAAATAATTTCTGACACGGAATGTGTTTTGTAAACATGTCTAAAGGTGTTTGAAAAGAAAAATCTGCCCAAATTTTCTTTAAAATTATGGTGCAAGTACAAATGAATTGAACTGACTAAGTAAAGTGCTTGGCCACCACTTGCCACCAGAGCAGCTTCAATGCATCTTGGTATTGATTCTACAAGTCTCTGCAACTCTAGTGGAAGGACCAACACCGTTCTTCTAAGGAATATTCTCTCATTTGGTGGTTTGATGTTGGCGGTGGAGACAAATCGTCATTACCTTTAGCATAGGTGTTCAAATTTGGTGTGATCTGGTGACTATGAAGGCTATTTATTGACTCATGACTCATCTGACCATATCGTCGTTTTCATCTGGGTAGACCAGTGCCTGTGGTTTTTGCACCACTGAACTCTGGAATTGAACTGAACTGTGCATTCATCTTTGTAATGGGGGATTGATGCACTAGAGGCCGTGATACTATTACATCCCTCTCGACGTAATTGTCAACCAACTGTTCTTGCTGACACTGTCTGATCACGTCCTGCATTGACATTCTCAGTCACCTGAGAACAAGTTGATCCCCCTTTTTTCACACATATCACACTGTTACACGAGCATCATGCTCATTGAATGTGCTCTGTCATTGGCAATTTATGTGCCTATTCGCTGACGTGTTTACCACAGATCTAAATGTCCTTTTAGTCACTGTTGCTATTGAAACACTCGTCAGCTGAGCAGTCTCTGGGACTGAAGCTCCTGCCATCTGTGCCCCAACAAAGAACATTCTCTCAAAGTCATTCAGATCTTTTCCTCTTAGGTTCCTGATACAATATCAGAATCAACTGGTCCTGCTCAGCATTTTGATACATGCCACAGAGAATGACTTGATTTGAACTGCTTAATTGTACCATGCAGTGCACCTGTGTGGAAGCAACGGCATGGGTTATGTTTCTCTGCTCATTTACTCAGATTTTCCTTTAGTTTTTCATCCGTCTGTAATGTATTAGGCATAGGTATTTAGCAGTTTTTTTATGGGCTGCTAAAACAATATTTCTTACAGAATGTATGATGATCATTTCCCAAGAACCACATCCACTAAACTTTTCTTCTAGACAAGATAGTGAACCTTTGAATTGATTGCACTGCGGCCCACACAAACACAAAAATAGAATACATCTTCAGCTGTGCCAGATTTGCTTGTCAAAAACCCAGTCTTGGCACCATAAAAGATTATGGTTAAAGGATTTTTTCGTTTACAAATCTAGGCAAAAGAAGAAAAAAATAGTGAATTTTCTGTTCAGTCTTCAGGGGTATACTGTTGTTTGTCAGACTCACTTATCTCTGCTTTATTTGTTTCCTGGGTGTGTGAAGTTGCGGTTTCATTACAGTGATCCTGCTGTTCAGTCGTTGCTTACAGTACTTACTGTACTCTGTGTTTGCCCTTTTTATAAGTGTGTCCTTGAAGACAGAGGCCCTGAATTCTCCCACACATTCACCTACTCCACAACTACGTGGTGTACATACTTGTTCGTGCCTATCAAAGGGGTTAACTTTGGAAAGAACAGCAGAGCAGTGCCACTGTTGTTTTCATTGGCTAAGCTGCATGTCTGAATAGCCTGCAACCATTTAAAACTCTGCATTTTGCCTTTCTCAATCATAGTTCAGTTCCAGAGGGGACATGGAGAAAAAAATCCATATCAGTCTGAGATTAGTGAGATTACTCCTCCCCCCATGACTTTGTTGAACGAAACTTGCCTTTGGATGTGTTCCATTTAAACCCCTGTTAAATATCATTGGTACTGCAATTAATTACATGAAAATAAACTATATGTGAAATGTTGCCTATGTCTAATATTATTATTAGTCATACAATTAGTATTTAGTAGTGTTTACTATGCTGAGAGATATAACCGTATTCACAATTTCAGTTCAGTGTTAATGGGGTTATTTAATCAGCGTGTAAGATTCTGGTAAAGCATACGTAATAAGCAAGAAAAGGAAGACGAATTCCCTTGGCTCCCAAACGCACGCGAGATCTTCTTGTTTGAATTACAGATATCGCGATGTATAAACCATCGCGATATCTGCAATTAAAACGACAAGATCTCGCGTGCGTTGATGTCAAGGCCTTTTGAAGAAGGTGTGCTTCATGGCGGTTACGGAGTCTGCGGTAAATACATTTTGATTAAAATACACTTTAATCGTTTTCAAATGTAATGGAGGTTGCGTAAGTCATACACGATGTCCGGTAGAGTTTAAGCGTATCAAACATGCTCTGAATTGATCGTAGATATCAGTGGGACTGAACAGCTTACTTCGCGCGCCATAGCAATGAATGCCGAACGTTAGCTAATATGAGCTAGGTCCATGCTAACAATAAAGATAACGCTATGGTGAGCTAACCAGAAACCAGGCCTCGACAATCGTCTTGTGCTTTTGTAATAATTTAGCAGTTTGGTTTATTGCGGTGTAATAAAGGTATGGTTTAGTGTATGATCCGACCGACTTCAGCTAAGCACGTCTTCGATTTAAGCGTAACCACAGCTCGTTATTGCCACTTCTCCTAGCTAGCGTATGTTGGGATAGCTTTGGTTAGCATTCGTGTGCACAAGCTAACGTTAGGTGATCACCATCAAAGGGAAACATGCTAGCTGTTAGTAGATTGCATTGTAAATAAATTAATGCCAGCTGCCTGATTCTCTTTGTTAGTCTGAAGGCATTTTTTATTTCCCCTAGAATTTGTTGAATTATTAAAGCTTCCCCGTCAGTCCTCTACCCCTTGGGGGCTTTCCTGCCTCAGTCTGGTGGACCCAGCGATTAGCGTGTTGCGTAGGTAAGGAGTTCGTCCGGACCCACCTGGATTAAACCCGGGTGTGTGTCCTGTATATGCCATCATGTTCAATGATAATCTGTGCTGTGTGACTTATGATTATAATACCGGCATTTCTTTACTGGGGAAAAGTGATAATTGATGTTCAAATGGCAGGTGTTGGTGCTGTCGACTCATTTTCTCGGTTTATGCGTGAATTGCTGTTTCTGAACTGCAGGGAGGCGAAGCTCTGACGATGGAGAATGGACAGGGCACAGGCTCCAAGCTCGGCCTGCCGCCTCTCACTCCAGAGCAGCAGGAGGCACTTCAGAGGGTAAGAAACCCCCGCATACAGAACCTTTGTTCTGAGCCCAGTGGGACAATGTCAGTACTAGTCAAGGTCAATATGTAAAATGTGGATTAAGGCATGTATATGGTCTTGTGTCCCACATTTCTGTCAGCTTTCTGCTGTAAACTGATTTCTCCTGCTGAAATCCAAATTCTTGGCTTAATATAGTTGTTGCCAGGTTGAGATGTACATAGGGGCATGACATAGACCTAAAGCAGAGAAAGAGAATAAATGAAGGTATAATTATAAATTGTGATCCATCCCTATATTCAAATGATTTCTTCTTAAAGGGGCAGTAAGCGATTCTAAAGCAAAACAGGTTTGGTAAAAATCTGCAAATATTTCCTAACTGTCCGTTAGCTGTCTCTTTTGTGTGCGCCTCAAAAAATCTGGGGTTTTCGTCTCAGCCCAGGCTCTGCAAATCGAAAACTTAAAAATGGTGCAGACCGCACCACACAACACTATGCAGTTTGTATACATCACTCCCCGACACGTTAAGAGACGAGCTAGCTGGTGGTGCTGCAACTTCGTGGTTTTGGGTTAGTGGTTTCTGCGACAGACTCCCTTCGGGGTCCTGGGTTCGCGACCCAGCCAGAGCAGTAAAATCACATCAACAAAGAGAGAAACAAGCTTTCTCTAATACCGCTAACTGCCCCTTTGAATTGAAACCGAGTGACCTACAGTCTACAGTAGTTAGGTTATAAATAGGTTGGTTTCCTCTTGAAATGTGTGAATCATGCATTCAAAATCTTGTCCTGCTCAATGTATATACAAATTACAGCAATCGGTTTACTCCAGTGTGTGTAAACATGGTTTCTAATTTCCTGCATAACCTGATTACTCCAAAGTAACTGGTTTCCTGTGTTAGTGTACATGTATGGAATATGTGAAAGTGTAATCTTAGATACAGCGTTACAACAACTGCATGTGTGTATGAGGAATTCAAATGTAATGCCATTCTCTTTTTCCAGGCAAAGAAGTATGCCATGGAACAAAGCATTAAGAGTGTGTTGGTGAAGCAGACCATTGCCCATCAGCAACAACAGCTCACCAACCTGCAGGTGAGGTTGTCACCTGCGAGTCTTGGTTCTAGACAGAATTAGCTCTTTCATAGCTTAGTAATTCAGACATCTGTTGTCTCAGAAGTCTGTTTTTGGGTTAGCCATTTTGGAAAACTTTATTTCCACTCTCCCATGCTCTAAAGAACAAAATCACAAGTGTAGATAGAAATGTGCCCTTGCTTTTGCTTCTGTTGTTTTTCAGGTGGTGGTGATCATCACGAAGGAATTGGTTATCATATCAAATGCTTTGCATATGTAAAGGGGACTTGTGTATGTTTATTGCTGTGTGGTGATTTGTAATTCAGAGGGAGGCAACTCCCCAAACTGTATGTTGTTTAGAGGGAGGGTCTGAATATAGTATTAGCCTTACCACTTTTGTTTATCTAGCAAAGCAATTAACTTTATGAAAAAGCAAAGCTAAGGGACATATAACCAACTTTTCAGCACTTTTTTCATCTTTACTGTCTTTCAGATGGCAGCAGTGACAATGGGCTTTGGAGATCCTCTCTCACCTTTACAATCGGTCAATAGATTATTACATTTTTTCTGTGCGCATTCCCAATGGAAAAGGACTGTTACTCTTCTTTTAATCGTTGCTTTGGCAACTACCCCTGCCTTTTTATCAAACCAAAGAATGCATATTTTATGAGAATACATGGCTTTCTTACTGCTGGTGTAACCAAGACCATGATCGTAATTCATGTTGACATGAGAGACTGTTGTTGATCATGTAAGCGTCAAACTGGGATAATCTGCATTGGTATTTCTTAAGAAGAAAATAGTCTAAGCTGTTTGCTGGTTACGGGGGCTTTTGGAAGATTTAATAACCGGTTTATAAATGTGAGAAAAGTCAAGTCTCTTTGAAAAATATGCATTTGTTCTATTTACAAACAGAAAATTCTATGCATGGGAGGAAAGAGGGATAGCAATCCCTTAAATGGACCGAAATGAGAGAGCTGCTGGAACAGGGATCTTTTTGGTCATCTTAAGTCAAGTTTATTTCTATTAATGAGCAAGTAAACTCTTATACAATGTGATGAATTAGGTACATATTGTATTTTGGCGGTAACAGAAAAAATTAACTGAAGCAGACTAGAGTGGTTCAACCATACCTCCCTAAGACTTGAGAAGAAAGTTTGAAATCCTTTCATCAAGACTTTGTATGGATTTCGTTTGAACTCCACCATTACTTTTGTTACCTAACTTTCATCCCTGGACTACAGGTCAGTTACTAAAACCAAATGTTGTGAGGGCTGTGCATGTCAATCACGTCAGTGTGTTTTCTTCCATATGTCTGTTCAGTAGTAAAAGAATAGAGGCCATAATGTAATTACAAGTTCTAACATCAATACTTTATAACAGTTTTTATATATATATAACAAAACTTTGAATTGGCCTATTACTGTTTTTGGGAAAAGCAAGCACAGTAGAAAGTACCCATTTATTATTCGTGTGTGTGTGTTCGGTTCTTTCACTCTAATGCTTCTCGTGTGTTGTTTTCCCTGGTTGGCAGGTGGCAGCGCAGCGGCAACGTGCTCTAGCCATCATGTGTCGGGTGTATGTGGGCTCCATATACTATGAGCTTGGTGAGGACACTATCAGACAGGCCTTTGCCCCCTTCGGCCCTATCAAGAGCATTGACATGTCTTGGGATTCTGTTACAATGAAACACAAGGTCCGTATCATTTAACAAGTGTGTTGTATTGAACAACCTGATAGACAAAATAAAAAAGAACTGGGTATCAGTGTCTTGTAGATGTTCTGTGTTTATGTTCCGTTTGACTGTGCAGGGGTTTGCTTTTGTGGAGTATGACGTGCCAGAGGCCGCTCAGCTGGCACTGGAGCAAATGAACTCTGTCATGTTGGGGGGGCGAAACATTAAGGTAAGATGTCTGGAGATATTAGTATCTCTCGGAAAATATCCAAAAAGTGAACCAAATTAATATTTCCATTTCTAAAACTGTCTTTTGGTGTAAATTGATCAAACAGGAATTTTGGATTCCTTCCTGGCATTTTGGATACTGAGTCCATTTATTACTGAGCTGCATTTGTGAATGTGAAATGACTTGTGTAGGACTAATGAGTTGTTGTTGCTTGTCTGTGTCTGTTGATTTCCAGGTGCGTGCGTATGTCTGTGTGTATGTTTAGGGTACTGTCTGCTCGTGTTGTGTGTTATGCTTCCATGGTGTCATCAAGGCCGTTTCAGTGACCAGTTGCAGTCGGACGCCCAGTGGCGCATGGCGTCGCTCCGTGTCCATGGTGTGCTGATGATGGGCTGCGCCTGGTTGGTGTTGCTTGGCCGCCCCATCTGTAGTACAGATCCCAGTCCCTCTTACATCTCGTTTTACATCCAAGACAGGAAGTTGTCAGAGTGCATAGCTGTAGTGCAAGACATGTATTGCGTTCCCCTTTCGGTGTTGCCACCAGCTCAGCTAGTCACGCTGTACATAAACCTGGTGTTCCGAAGCCGTACTTCTTTGTTTAATAGTATTGCAGTTATTTTCAAAATCCCCTTTGTATCTGGATTCTAAATTGATAATTGTTACTACATGTGCTGACAATTTATTTAGTTGTCATAACTTCAAGTTTTAAAGTTAATGTAAAGTGCTCAGCTGATAAACTTATCTAAGTATTTCGTATTTGGTCATTTAAAATTAAATCTCTGGAAAGGGCCAATAATCTAAATAGTAGGTTTCAAAGTCCATTGTTTAGTGTTCTGGTCGCGTTTTATCTCAAGGCTTTGCTTTATAAACGTAGTAATCATTAGTTAGGGAATTAATCCATTTAGGTTGATACCTCTCCACTTTGAAAATATAAATTTTGAGCCTGGTGGCCAAGTGTAGACACATGGTTTCCGATCAATCTCCGAACCACCCGCCAGGCCTTTAAAAAGTGTAATAATAAAGGACATGCACCAAAGCATAACCAGAGGATACTTGATTGGACAGCTGTGTGTCAAATGGAGGTGAAGAGTGGCTTGGACTGAACTCGGTGGCTACCGAAAGTTAGCAGTGCAGGGACAGACAGTTTGCGGGGGTGCGTTCTCGGTTGGTACTATAGTCCCCTTACTCAGTAGCCTTGCTGGTATGATCTGTGCTATAGGTTGGGCGGCCAAGTAACATCGGTCAGGCGCAACCCATCATTGACCAGCTGGCAGAGGAGGCGCGTGCCTTTAATCGGATCTACGTGGCGTCCGTCCACCCTGACCTCTCAGATGACGACATCAAAAGTGTGTTTGAGGCCTTCGGGAGGATCAAGTCTTGCACGTTAGCCAGAGACCCCACAACAGGGCGACACAGAGGCTTTGGCTTCATTGGTGAGCTGGGGGTCCTCATTCGCTCGTGCTCTTGCGTTGCCATTGCTCCGCTACTAACTACGATTTGTATTCCCTTACAGAGTATGAAAAGCCTCAGTCAGCCCTGGACGCTGTTTCTTCTATGAACCTCTTTGACCTGGGGGGTCAGTACCTTCGGGTGGGCAAAGCAGTGACTCCGCCCATGCCCCTACTGACCCCCACGACCCCTGGTGGTCTGCCACCTGCTGCAGCTGTGGCTGCAGCGGCAGCCACCGCTAAGATAACGGCCCAGGCAAGTATGAATCCCTTCCAAAGGGATTTAATGGCCTTCCAGGTAAATATAACCCAGATTTAGCTAGAATTGACACCAAAAAGCACAGATGACATGGGCACAAGAACTATATTGTGTTATATATATATATGTATGTGTGTGATGCCCTGACAGTGTCAATTTAACTGCCCTGAAATGTTGGGCTTAATCTTTTTTTTTTAATCCAGTTTAATTTGTTCAAAACACAGACAGAATCTATACACAATGAAGAATTTATTTTTGTAAAGTATACATGTTTAGTAACTGAAGTAATCAATGCTCCTCCCATCCACTGATTGTGAGGGTGAACTAAGAGACGTAACTTTGACATGTGTTTTTCAGTGTGAAGAGTCTGACTAACCAGAACATGTTGTTCACTGTAGAATTATTTATAATTGATCAGTTTGAATCATCACTGTTGTCCCTGTTTGTACTTTGTTTTGAAATTCTGTGGACCTCGGTTGCACTCACTCTGTGCCATGCTGTGTGATTGTTGACTGTGCTGCCTTGTGCTGTGTTCTGTGTGTTTCCCTTACCTAATGTCTTCGGCCCCCCTCTCTTAAGGAGGCTGTAGCTGGCGCATCAGTCTTGGGGGCGTTAGCCGCGCCCCAACTTCTCGGTCAGCAAATGGGAATCCCTCAGGCTGTCATGGCTGCGCAGGCACCTGGGGTCATTACAGGTGTGTGTGTGTGTGTGTGTGTGTGTGTGTGTGTGTGTGTGTGTGTGTGTGTGTGTGTGTGTGTGTGTGTGTGTGTGTGTGTGTGTGTGTGTGTGTGTGTGTGTGTGTGTGTGTGTGTGTGTGTGTGTGTGTGTGTGTGTGTGTGTGTGTGTGTGTGTGTGTGTGTGTGTGTTGAACCAACTGCCTGCTTTGTTTTACAATGGATAATTCTTCATTCGTTTGCATTTTTTCCAAATAAATGAAAAGGTAACTGGTCAAGGGGAGCAGTTTTAAAAAGTCAGGCGTCCACCAAATCACTATGTACTGCAAATGTTGTTGAGCTAAAGTTGTTGCCGGAAGAGGCATCTTCACTCAGTTTGGAAAGAAAATCGTCAAACGCCCAGTCATGCATCAAAAAAACAAATCAAAACACTGACGTATAGTTTAGAAAAATAACGTGATATAAGTTTGAACAGAAACAGATGACTTGATTCTGTAGATTGTTTCATTAATCATTTGGGGATTTTTTTTAATGACTATTTTTAGAAGGGATAACAAATGTGAAGACAAAATAATAAATTGGGGGAAAATAGAGAATTATAAGCCCGGGCAAATTATTGACCGTATGTCTTTTGTCAGACATTTGATTATCAACAGCATCAATATTTAACTCAACTCAGAATGACCATGGTTGATTATCAGCCCAGTTGGTGCCTTTTATGTTTTTTGTTTTTTTTCAAATGAATGTTGTATTTTTAGGTTTTTTTTGTTGTTTAAGACAGCGTCTGTTTGTACAGTTGATGACTATGCGGCCTCTCTCAACAGGTGTGACTCCGGTGCGTCCTCCCATACCAGTGCTTCCTCAGGTTGGTCTTGTCAACCCGGTGCTTGCTTCACCACCAGTCCTGTCGAGTCAGGCCAGTGGCTCCAACCAACAGGAGAAGAAAGAGGAGAAGGAAGAGATGCTCCAGGACGGGACGGGACAGGAGATGTTGAGTGACCAGGAGCACATGAGCATCTCAGGCAGCAGTGCCAGACATATGGTGATGCAGAAACTTCTTAGAAAATCAGAGGTGAGATTCAGGAAATGAAGATGTAATTAATTAGCAAACTTATTTATACTAATATACATATAAATATATATATATATATATATATATAAAACTCAATTCATGCCTTATTTTTCCCCAGTCAACGGTAATGGTGCTTCGAAATATGGTTGGACCAGAGGACATCGATGATGACCTGGAGGGTGAGGTGACGGAGGAGTGTGGCAAGTTTGGCTCAGTCAACAGAGTCATCATTTACCAGGAAAAGCAAGGAGAAGAGGAGGATGCAGATATTATTGTCAAAATCTTCGTAGAGTTTTCCATGGCCTCAGAGATGAACAAAGCCATCCAGGCCCTCAATGATCGCTGGTTTGGGGGTCGCAAAGTCGTCGCCGAGGTATATGACCAAGACCGTTTTAACAGCAGTGACCTGTCTGCATAATATGGTTCACCAGCCCCCGTCCCCATAACTGTCGCCCAAACTCGTGTCAGCCACAGTCGTTGCAGCTAGAGATGCGGGCCTCCGAACCTTGTAATTATGTTTTTTTTTCTTCTGTTTTTTAATTGCTGTTGATATTAATGTTTAATGCCCCATTTTGGGGGATTCATTAAAAAATACTCTTGCTTTGTGGTCTGTGAAAACTCCCTTTTTGTGCAAGTTTAAATTTTTTGTAATACAGTCTTGTTAAACTTTTCCTGCTTTAGTTCCTTTTCTTTTTTCATGAAATTGCCAGGACTTGTAAACACTTTTCTTTCTATGATTAAAGGTTATTGTTTGGCCACAAAACATGTGATCCATTCCTTTTAGTAATGGTTGTGTATGAAGAATGTTGTGGTTGTAGAACATGGTAAAGGTTTTCTATGACCATTAAGTCAAATCGTATATTGTATTGACTGATTGCTTATCTTATTGTTCAGGTGAGAAAGTGTCAACTACTTTTTAGTCCTGCATCACAGCTATAGATCCATTATTTATGGCAGTTGAGGCTTAGGTAGTAGAGCGGTCATCCATTAATCGGAGGATCGTTGGTTTGATTCCTGACTGTCCAGTTGTCATACTGAAGTGTCCTTTTGGAAAC
Organism: Scophthalmus maximus; assembly: GCF_022379125.1. NCBI lineage: Eukaryota > Metazoa > Chordata > Actinopteri > Pleuronectiformes > Scophthalmidae > Scophthalmus > Scophthalmus maximus. The sequence continues at coordinate 171,702 of NC_061530.1, forward strand.
TAACTGAACTAACTGAGACTGATCAAGAAGGCCCGCTCTGTCCTGGGACGCCCCCTGGACTCAGTACAGGTGGTGGGAGAGAGGAGGATGATGGAGCAGCTCCTTCAGCTTCTGCTTCACCCCAAGTCGACATCCTCTTTGACCCCTTTGCTACCAAATTTTTAAATATCACAAAGTCTTTGAATCTTGTTCAACATGTCAGGTTCTACACATGACCATGGTCACCACCGTGCAGCACTGTTTGATATTGTCTGACCAGAAATACATTGTCTTTGACACCATACTTCAGTCATCCAACCTACTGCAGAAGACACAAGGGGTATTCTTCAATACCCATTCTGCAGCTACCTTTCCATCCTGTTTCTCTGGTTTTAGTACCCCTCTACCGAACTCCTACAATGTAAGACGTCTTGTAACCCGGTGTGTGTCTGTGCTAGATACTACAGCTCCTACACCAGCAGGTCCCTCTCCTCTGCCAACTCTCGGCCCTGAATCAATGGCGATAGTCACGTATTGTAACTCCAGATTCTATGAGTATAGGAACAGACCCTTAAGGCTAACGCTAGTGGCTTTATCCTTCGCGCGACTGTGCAGCGGTGAAAAAACTTTAGTCCACTCCCACCTGCTGTTTGGGCTTCACCACGGTCTCACCTTGTCTATAAATTGGACCGAGACGGTCAATCTGCTCCCAAGAATAGCTTTTCTTCAGCCATTCAAGAAACCAGTGAGGCCCATAGCTTAAAGGGCTGCGCCTATACTCATAGAATCTGGAGTTACAATACGTAACTAACTTTCTATATCGTACATTCATTTGTTAATTCTGGGGGAGGAGGTGGAGACAGTGGAGGACTACAAGTACCTGGGAGTCAACATCGACAACGGACTGAACTGGAAAACCAACAGCCTGGTTGTGTACAAGAAGGGGATGAGCAGACTCTACTTCCTGAGGAAGCTGAGATCCTTCAATGTGCAGCAGGATGTTGGAGATGTTCTATCAGTCTGTTGTTGCCAGTGTACTGTTCTTCACTGTGGTCTGCTGGGGGAGCAGCATCGGAGCCAGCGACACAAACAGACTGAACAAACTGATCAAGAAAGCTGGCTCCTTAATAGGCTGCAAGATGGACGCGTTTGAAGTTGTGGTGGAGAGGAGGACTATGAACAAACTGTTATCCATCATGGCTGCCTGCACAGTGCACGGCGGTTGCTATGCGACACACTGTAGCGTTCCTCAGAAAGAAGGCTGAGACGGGAGCTGGGTCCACAGGCTACTCTGGGCCGCAGCCCATTCCAAAACTACAACTACTCAACCTCACAACCTCACCGTTCCCTCAACTTCACTACTACTCACGTCTACTTACGTCGTTACTTCCTCAGTCGCGGAGGGATACGGACCTGTGCAAACTGATGCTACGTCATAGCCGAACCAATCAGATCGCTTGATTTGACCTACCCGCTTTATATTTACTAATAATAACTAGATAGGGGATGTCGCCCAGACAAGATGGCGGCGCCATTCAATTCAACGGGAGTTTCTCACTCGCGCTAAATCACTGGAAGCTGATTTAGGGACCGTCAATAAATTACTGTTTGATTGACACACAAAAGCAGTGGTTTGTCATGCTGACTCTAAAATATAAAAGAGATTAATACAAAATAATTGCAGTTATTTTCAAAAGCTTCCATGTCATGTGACCCAGTGACTCCAAAACAGCGTAAAATTGTATAACTGAGCGTATACCACGGCCTGTCCTGAGGTATTGCTCATATAAAACGGTTACAAGTTTGGCGAAATGATTCAACGTCATAGCCGTGGTACACCCTCAATATACCACGGCAATGAACCAATCAGATCGCTTGATTTGAGCTACCCATTTTATATATTGTAGTATTGGACTGGACTAATAAGATACAGCTTATTTTATTGTATTTGAGTGCTGCCTCTATTTTATATGAATAATTCTTTCAATAGCACACACTGTAGGCTGATTTCAGTAGAGTTATGTTACTCAACTACAGTTATCTTTCAGATCAAAATTCTTTACCAAGATGAATGAAAACTGAGTCATTCTGTGCCTGCTGGACTATAAATGTGTCTCCTCAGCACAGCAATGATCAATTTTTTTTGTCTTAAAGATGTGACAAAAAGATGTAGCATGTAAACAGAGAATATAAAGGGGTCCTACTATCGATCCCCGGGGTACACCGATGGTGTTGTAGATATAACACTTTGCATAATGTCAGTTGAGATACTGCTTGAGTGGAACCACAAGAAACAGAAGACAAGTGTCTGATTTCTGATCTATTGATGACAAAGTTATACATTTTTAAATGAGAAACAAAATCCTTGACTAAAAAAAAAAATACAGTATGGCATGTTGAACTTGAATTTTTCTACCTTTCAATGCTTGGGAAACATGAACTAGCCTGAGGTCAGTGCTGAAGGAAACTTCAGATCGTGAATGCGAACTGGAGCGCAGCTTAAGGCAGTCTTTCCAGCAGTTTTCTTTCAATAGCTTCCATGTCAATAAGAAACTATTTGCACAAGGGACATTCCAAGTGTCCTTTCTTGGCATTTTTGTAACTGTTGCTGTCCATTGCCAAACACTAGGCATGAAACCACCTCCCACTATGTACAGGTTTTTTTTAAAGATATTTTTTGGGGCATTTTTAAACCTTTATTGACTGGACAGTGTTCAGTGTGAAAGGGGGAAAGAGTGGGGAAGACACGCAGCAAAGGGCCGGAGTCCGAGTCGAACCAGTGGTGGCTGCAAGAGAACTCAAGCTCTAGTGTACTTGTTATGTCTACATGTGCTCATCAAAGACTGAAACTATATATATATATATTTATTTATTTATTTATTTATTTATTTATTTATTTATTTACCTACCTATTACCTTGCCTTATTAACATAGTATATTGTAATTATACTAGATGTGTGATATACAGATATGTAACTAATGCCTTTAGGATTTGGAGAACCAGATTTCTCCTCTCCTTTCGCATGTTCTTTTGGGATGTGTCAAATTTACCATCTGGGATCTGAGGGAAAGCCTCCATCACTGCTTTTGCCATGAAACAAACAACATTACTGTGGTGTTTCTTCATTGGATAATAATTACACAGATACTGACAACAAACATGGGAGACACGTTATTGAAGACATCAACCTATGACAAGAATGCCTCCCAAAACATTTACCAAATTTGTAATTTCTCTTCACATTGCATTTTACATTAGCCTAAATGTGTTAAAATGTAATGGTCTTTCATACATGACATTTCTTCCATAACATGTTGAACACAACATCTCCTTAGCTTACCTTGACAACAATGATACCACAGCTGCTTCCATCCTGTTGAACTGGGTGGCACATAACTCCCCCTTTCCATCAACGTCCACCCAGTCAGTTTTGCCATGGCATGTCCTCCTCATCCTTAAGTATTCCCTAAATAAGGTTGATGTTAATTCACTTAAAAAGGTTATTTTGTTACATTTGGTACCACTAGTGAATAACCAATGTTTGTATTCAACTTATCATCCCTAATGCATATGATGGACAGGAAAAGATAAGCCATAGATATTTCTAACTGAATACTGACCTCTACACTTATCAATTACCAACTTCTCAATTACTACAGCTTTCAGTGTTCATTTATAATTGTCAGTATTAATTTTGAAATTCTAAGTATCAGTATGGTAGAGATTGAAGCGGTGATTGTACAACTGTCCTCTCTCTCTCTCTTCTCTCCTCTTCCCTTTCTGCCCACCTCTTCTCTTTCCCCCATTTCTCTCCTCACCCCGACCGGTCGTGACAGATGTTTGGCCCACAACTGGTTCTGGTCCTGCCAGAGATTTCTTTCTGTTAAAAAGGATTTTTTTCTCATCCACAGTTGCCAAGTGCTTGCTCATTGTGGGATTTGTTGGGTTTTCCCTGTAATATTGTAATATTGACCTCATTATGTAAAGTGCCTTGAGACAATTTATGTTGTGATTTGGCGCTATACAAATAAAATTGAATGAAGTGTTGTTTGTGAATATGAATGTAAATAAATGTTATCCACTTTAAACATTTAGATATATTTGTATTAGAATTTTCAAAAATAGCTTTAAATGTTGATTTACTGTATTCTTTTAGCAGCATGTTGTGAGTCCTCAAGCTCTGATGACAATCTAGCTGGATCCATCAGAAATGCTGTGCTGGTTTCTGCATTAATGTACTGTGACAGAACAAAGAGGAAAATAACTACTAATCATAAATGATCTTTGTTACACTACTAGTAAAGTGGTGTGCATTACAAGACAAATAATATAGAATAATCAAATAAAAAAACAACAACAAAAGAATTACAAACCAGCAAGTTCCAGTGGTTCTTGTTGCCGAGCACAAATGACAGAACAGCTTCATAGTTGTCAAAGTTTACCTACAATAACAAAAAATAAAAAGGATGAAAACGAATATGAAGACTGCTTATGACAAATTCATGGTTCACCCATGACAATTATGTTCTTGTACCCTATATTTGTTGTGCCTAGGGACTTTCTATATAGAAGCGTTGGAATGGATGTCCAATAGTAAGTTGGTTTTACTTTTAACCTCTTAATTTCATGTGGGGATTTTACTAATGAGCACACTTAGAGAGGATGAAATAATCAATAATCACAGGTAATTTAGTACTTGATTTGAATTTACACTCTCGACCCATTTTTTTACTCCATGTAGCTAATGTATGGCCGTAAACCTCAAACTCCCATTCCATACCCAATCACACCCCACATCATCACCACACACATTGCCTTTGGTAAACTGTGACGAGGTAGCTCGGTTCTGTCCCACCAGCTGAGTAATGGCTCATAATGTAGATGGTGTCCACCACATTGAAGGTATGAGCGGCAACATGAAACAGGCCCTCAATAACCTGGCAAAAACAGCAAAATAAAAAACAAAAATAATAATTGGCCAATTAACACATTCTAAAATTGAGCCTTAAACTTCTGAAACTTGAAACAAGCAGTCACGTACTGTACCTCCCCTGTCAACCACTGGTATGGTCCAAGTGAGATCTGGATGCTGCGCCCCTTCATCTGTGAAGAGAGCACTGCAACGATCACTTCTGTGTCCCTCTTTTTCAACAGTAAGGTAAACTGCAATTCAGAATTAATTCATTCTGTTTAATATTGACACTCAGGGAATTATAAGAAAAGCTCTTGAAATTTAATCAGAAGGAAAGCCTAATTTTTGGAAAACAGCACAATAGATATTATAAACTCAACATATAATTCACCATGTTTATGTTTTTTAGCATATAATCTTTTTCCTTTTAAGAGCTACCATGACATGGAGTTTTCAATAGGCCATATAACATTCGAACAAGCTGCCCAGGAACATTAAGCTGATACACAATTTAGGTGATGTAAGATCTGGTTTAAAAATGCCAGAAAAGTCTTTTGTCTTTTATAGCCAACTTTGGGTTGGAGGATGAACTTTCTACTTGTCAAATCATACAATTACTCAATTACTTATGTATGTGTGCTTCTCTTGCCATGCCCAGTCTGATTGTATTGCCAACTCTTATAACTTTTGCCTTTCATTGCAGAGCTGTAATTTCAAATGGTTATGTTCAAATGAATTTAGATAAAATAAAATCTTTGCATTTATTTGAATCTGATACTACCACAACAAAAGAGAGATATAATTTATTATAACTAAATTTAACTCATGAATTACACATTTAAATGGAAAATGGGAGGTTTCTTGACATGTCAGTCTGAAGAAGGCTTGCACCCGAAACGTCACATATAACAATAAATACAAATGTTCACGGAAGCATTATTTAGTGTGCGTAATCGATTTCGCCATTTATCACTTATACTTCTGTCATGCACCTAGTATTCAGCGTGTTTGGATGTAAATGCTTTGTTAACATTTTGGAATTAAATCACATATCAGGTAATCAGTAAAGCTTTTTCTATAGGCAGACCACAATTTATGATGTAGTCACTGCCATTTTCACCCTTTCTCTGTCTTTTATCTGTCCTTTCTGCATAACTCCCTTAACTCTTATCTTTGCACAGTTCCCCTTGCCTTACCTCATCTTCTCCACCACCAACATCTCCCTAATCATCTTGTGGTCTACTACTTCATGCCCTTTCTCCTACACATATGTCCTCACCAATGTGGCCTATACTTTACTTTCTCATAGCACTTTGGACAATATGTATTTATTCAAATGTTTCTATTCAAATTCTAAAGAACAAATATATGGTGTTATTTTACTATCTTTATTCAAGTGCTTGGTCTTTCGGTTTGTGAGCATTACTTAGTGATTTCACGTTCAGATTCGTCATTCTTTCCTTCAAAATCTGCCCTCGGACTCAAATAGCTCCTCCTTGTGCTCAAATTGTTTCGTCTTGCATTCACATTTATTCTGCTTCTGCTCAAACTGTACGGTTGTGCGCAAATATATTGTTGCTCGCACTTAGATTATCTTGTTGCTCACACAGATTTCCTGCTCTCAGCTTCAACTCTTCTCCTCGCACTTCTTCTGTGCACTCTTGACTTGTCTGCTTCAACCAGTAGGATTCCAGGTGTATAATTGACCAATGAAAAGATTGCTTTCAATTTGCGGGTGCGTTCGCTTACGGCCTACGGGCGGTTAATCTGTAACCAGGTTCAGCCACTCCACCCCCCCGGTTAAGAAAGCGACATCACCTTCTTGACTTTTTAGGAGTCCATAAGCGAATGGCCGGCCATCATGGACCGCCAAAGTCAAGGACCTCACGTAAGTTTTTATTTTAATTTTGTTTTAATGGAGCTATTACTGGACTGGATCTAGCTTTTTGTGATATTGTTTTATATTACCATACATTGTACGCTGGCAGGGATTATGGAGTTAAAATTGGGTCATTCATACAGCGCACAAAAAATTGACTCACAAGCGATGTATGTGATTTTACAGGCGCATACATTAACCATCGCAGATTTAAATCCCTTGGATCTTCTCTCACTCAAAGGGAAAAGCAGCTCCAACGCTCGAGGGTTATTTCTGCACTCGTGCACATTTTACACTCGTGAGAGAGGCATCTTCGTTACTTGTGGAGAAAGTTTTTTACACTTTGGGGGCGGAGCCTCTGGACTTTGACTGACAGCTCTTAGGGAGCCTGGAGTTGCCAGGTTGGATATTCACTTAGCTAGGATATTGTTGGCAAGGCGAGAGACAGTGGCCGCATCGGCAGGACGAGAGTCAACAAACGGTAATATTCGCTATTCATACATTTTCAAGTAGGATGTAGCTGTCAAAAACTGCTTGATAGCTACGTTTTGTGAGCTACCTATGAAACATATCAATCTTTTTTGCATGTATAACTTCAACCCTGTAATGCACAGTCAAGATTGATAGGTTTTATAGGTAGCTAACCAAACGTAGCTATCAAGCAGTTTTTGACAGCTACAACCTACTTGAAAATGTATGAGTAGCGAATATTACCGTCCGTTGACTCTTGTCATGCCTGTCATGAAGGGACTAATTATATGTTATTACAGTCCCTGGCCAGTAGAGGGCTCTAGGAGTATACTCAAGGGAATTACGTATAGCCAGGTGCAGAGAGAGTGTATATGGCTGGAGGCATGAGAGGCTTTACCCCCACGTTGGGCATGTTATGATGTTCTCTTTCATAGCATTTGTTTTGTGTCTTACTATGGGTAACGCCCCTTGCGTGCCCTAAACAGACGCCTTCTATCACATTACGCAAGCCTATTGGCTGGCCCTGATGTCGTGTACGATGTAGGCGGTGACACCCCTCCCCGTATATAAGGGGTAGGCGTACCGACATTCATCATTTCAAAAACCTCTTCTCGCTTCACAAAGCCAAAGGCCCACGACGGGACAGCCACTAGAGCCTAGCTTAACCATTCACAGATTCGAGCTAACAACTCGGTTGCCAAACGCTTCGTTCTAGTCGCTGTTCGGTGTGAAGGGCAGCAAAAAGCATCACTGCTTTAGTGCAGCCAGCTCGAAGCAATTCTAGCTGTAGCTGCTAGGCTAAGCCGAAGTAGCAATACTCGGGCCTTTAGCCTAAAGAGTCAGAGTGGCCCCTGAGAGGTCCAATCTCAGAACGTTATTGATACAATTCAGAGCGCCAGAGCCCTGTCCACTAGGTCATTATATGACTGTAAGTGGGGGCTGTTCGAGATTTAGTGTACACAGAGCAATGTTATTCCCTTCCAGTGCTCTGTGTTATCAATATTGTAATTTTTGCAAGAATTGCTAGAGAAAGGCAAGGCGTTTTCCACAATCAAAGTATATTTGGCTGCTATTTTGGCTTGCCATGTGGGGTTTGATGGTCACACAGCGGGTCGACACCCTCTGATGGGTCGGTTTTATGCCTTCGGTGAGGTCTACAGCCCCATTATGGGATCTTCCTATAGTCCTGGAAGCTATCTCACAGACACCTTTTGAACCCCTGGAACAGGTGGATTTGAAGTTGGTGTCGTTAAAAATGGCACTGCTGGTTGCCCTATCCTCTGCAAGAGCCCACCACCTTAGTGGTGGGCACTTGCCTTCCTATAGAGCTGAAGGCCTTTCACCCTCCACCATTCAGTTCGTGAAGCGAGAAGAGGTTTTTGAATGATGAATGTCGGGACGCCTACCCCTTATATAGGGGGAGGGCTGTCACCACCTACGTCGTACACGACATTAGGGCCAGCCAATAGACTGCCGTAATGTGATAGAAGGCTTCTGTTGAGGGAACGCAAAGGGAGTTACCCATAGTGAGACACTCACTCATGCTACTCAGAGAACCGGGGTTATGCAAATAACCTAAAGTTCTGCCAGGTCCCTGAATAAAGTCACTAGAAGTGGAAATGCCTGGGTGCTGATGATTGATATTCGAAGATGTCACACTGCCGATGCGGCCACTGTCTCTCGCCTTGCCAACAGTATCATACCTACTTGAAAATCCAACCTGGCAACTCCAGGCTAACCTCAGTCTTAGCACTCCAAGAGCAGCGAAGCTGCCTCTCGCAAGAGTGTAAAATGTGCACCGTGAGCGCAGAAATAACCCTTGAGCGTTGGAGCTGCTTTTCCCGCGAGTGAGAGAAGATCCTCTTGAGCCTCAAGGGATTTTAAATCTGCGCGCGATGGTTAATATATGCGCATGTGAAATCACATGCATCGCTAATTTTTTTACGTGCTGTATTAATGACCCAATTCTAACTCCATAATCCCTGCCAGCGTACAATGTGTGGTAATATAAAACAATATCACAAAAAGCTAGTTCCAGTCCAGTAATAGCTCCATTAAAATAAAATTAAAATAAAAACTTACGTGAGGTCCTTGACTTGGCCTCATGGATTCCTGTAAAAGTCAAGAAGGCGATCTCACTTTCTTAACCAGGGGGGCGGAGTGGCTGAACCGGGTTACAGAGTAACCGCCCGTAGGGGACGCTATAAGAAATAAGCGAACGTACCCGCCAATTGACAGTGATCTTTTCATTTGTCAACACTACACCTGGAATCCTACTGGTTGAGGGTTTTTGATAGGGTTGTCACATGAAAAATCCAAGCCCACAGCAAAAATCCCTAAGCAGACAAGTCGAGAGCGCACAGAAGAAGAGCGAGTGCGAGGAGAAGAGTTGAAGATGAGAGCAGGAAATCTGTGCGAGCAACAACATAATCTAAGTGCGAGCATATATTTGCACACAAGTGCACAGTTTGAGCAGAAGGGGAATAAATGTGAATGCAAGAAGAAACAATTTGTGCACAAGGAGGAGCTATTTGAGTACGAGGGCAGATTTTGAAGGAAAGAATGAAGAATCTGAACGTGAAATCACTAAGTAATGCTCACAAACCGAAAGACCACGCTCTTGAATAAAGATAGTAAAATAACTCCATACAATTAAAACATATATTGCCTCATATGTGAAACCATATTTACCTGTGCATCTGTATCTGGTTGATCCTGAGCCACTTTTCTTCACCTTTGTGGCATGTGGGCTCGGTATTTGTTCTGTTGGATTAAAGTACTTGGAGTTTGACTGTGCAGTAGGGCTGTCCCGCTTGTTCCACTGTTATTCATGGTCATGATCTGGCCTGCGAGAACTTGGACAGTCTTCAAGAATCTGCATTGGCAGATTATGTTGCCCAATGTGCTTGACATATCTTCCTTGCATTGAGGGAAACATTTTAGATATGCACTCTGCATGTCTCAGGTACTTTTTCTTACACAGGATGGAGTGTTTGACCAAACCAAACCAGAGCTCAACATTGTAGTTGGTATCCCTTGTTTTTCTCTTCCATTTGTTTTGAAGGTTGTGCTTTTTCCTTGCCATGACAGATCCCCAAGCAACAAACCACTCCACAATGGGAAGATCCCCATATAGTTTTTTAACAGCACATCGATGGCACCAGGAAAGAGGTAATGGTTTTTTATGCTAACTGCATCTTCTGATAGGTTGTCACACTCTGCTTTAGTAACAGCTGTACTGTGGTCGCTCAAGCTCTGAAAAACACCACTCAGACCAGGATTCAGGATCTGTGCATTTAATCCTATGGAATTAGCAAGGGACACAGTCAACTCAGGCAGGCTTTAGGCGCTCTCCCTCAGTCTCCAGCACAAAATCTTGCAAAGTTTTTTTAAAGAAAAATAAACATAAAACATTGCTATAAGTAAAATGTACACATCAAAATAATGTGTGCCCTTACAATAATAACAAATGTATTTAAAACTTAAATTAAAAATAAGACATAAAAGTAATTTCTTCAAGTGCACCTTTATAAAAATACACAGGACAGGGACAAATAACAATTTAACACCATAACACAAATATGGAAGTAACGAGTGACACAGTCAACACACACCACATACGTGGACATCATGTTTAGCAGCATAGTAGGTCGTTACTGTTACAATTTTTTTTAAAATTTGCATGCCATGGGAAACATACAACACTTTTATGCATATCTGAACAAGAATCAGCCATGAAATTTGATTGGATTTTTTACCTGGTCGACGTTTGGGTCGAGAGTGGCCACCTGAGCTTTCCGCTGTGTTCTCCGCCATCTTGAATTTTGTGTGTTTTGTGTGTTTTACTCTTCCGACACCACTAGATGGCAGTGTAAGTGTCCATGTATGTTGACAACGGGCCCCCGTTAAACAGAATTAAGTATTATGGTATACACGACCCAAAATGTGATGTGGACGAAAGGTTCAAATTCCAGATGGCTCAACAACACAAAAAGGTTTCACTGAGCAAGGTGGTTGGAGGGGGGTCCAAAAAAAGGGATCAACGCAGGAACAGGTGATTGCAGGAGGATAGCAGGACCGAGGCGAGCCGATGTTGAGGGCAGCTGGAGGCAAGCAAGCTGCATGCTAGCCTTCATGGAGGCCAGCTGGAGGCCAACAAGCTGGAGGCACATAACTAACAAGGGGACCAAGAAACCAACACAACAGATACACAAAAAATAACAATCAAACAATAGTCCACTAAAAAGAGTTTGTGAGGGTAAAATCATGACAGAAAATCAGGATTTTTCCATATTAATATTGATATAAAATAGAGGCAGCACTCAAATACAATAAAAGAAGCTGTGTCTCATTAGTCCAGTCCAGTTATACAATCTGACATTTTGAGTCACTGTGTCACATGAAATAAATAACACATAAGCAATTCAAATAAATATGCTACATGAAATCAATTTTGTTAATTTTTTTTGCATAATCACTTTTATATTTTTGAGTCAGCATGAAAAACCACTGCTTTTGTGTCAATCAAACAGTAATTTATTGACGGCCCTTAAATCGGGTTCTGGGAGGTGAGCTAACCGCCCTCCTGCAGCCGACACGTACCGCGGTACGTCATGCATTGTAACAGTCGGCAACGAGTAGAATAGGGAGAGTTCACACAAAACAATCACCACATGAATCACTCTGACAAAACACTCAGTACAGAGTGAGTCATAGAAAAACGAGAAACATAACGCAGATAGAAACGGATGAAAGAGCAGGGGGAGGTGCATGAAGCTGCAGTGCCAATGTCCCCCACAGCCATCCCTCCGTGCAGAGCCACAGAGGACCTGTCCGTCTCCGGGTTATCCACCCCAGAGGAGAGATATGCCTGCAAAATAGCCTCACACAGCCAGTGTGACAGGCACTGAGCAGACAGAGGTTGCCCCAGTGATTGCTCTCTTTAGTGTACAAACAGGCGCTGAGAACGACGCAGCATAGCCGTGCGTGCAACATAACAGGAGAGCATACACAACGGGCAGAGGAGATTAGACGCAGCCTCCTCCTCAGAATTGTGTGGTGGTAGAAAGAATCCATTCAGCGTTATCACTCTCGATCTGAAAGAGCTAGTGATGCTCTTAGGCGTAAAAGCCGGGTTGGGGTGCAAGGTCGCAGAGCTGCCTCCCCTTGGATTCGGAGACATGAAGGAGCCACAGAGAGAGCAGACAAATCACTGACTCTCTCTGCGGATGTCAGAGCCAACAGCAGAGCTATCTTGGCTGACTGGAATTTGTATGAAACCTGCTCCAGAGGTTCAAAGCGGGTTATGACCAACGCGCGTAAAACCAGCGCCAAATCCCACTGTCGAGCCAATAGAGCCCAGCGCATGAGTCTTTGGTTCTGCTTGTACATGCCTGACAAGAACACAAGTGGATTGTGATCAGTATACACAACTAAGGGCAAACTGCTGGACCCAATGTACACCTCAAAGTGCTGCAGCGCCCACAACAAAGCTTATGTCTCCTTTTCAATTGTAGAGTAGTTAATCTGATGCTGATTAAACTTCAGAGAGAAATAACTGATCGGATGCTCTACATCATCTGCATCCTCCTGCAACAATAACGCACCAGCCCCTACAGCACTGGCGTCCACTGCCAACTTGAAAGGTCGGGGGAAATCAGGTGCACCCAGTACCCGAGTATGACACAGGAGCGCTTTCACACTATCAAAAGCACTTTGACATTCTGGGGTTCATTTATACTCTACTTTAGGACTGGTCAGAGAGTGAACCACAGCCGAGAAGTTCCTACAGAAACTTCGGTAGCAGCCTGCTATGCCGGGAAACCGTCTAAGGGTACGCCGGGTGGTAGGGTCCGGAAACTCTGAGATGGCAGCAATTTTTCCTTCAGTGGGACGAACCTGACCCTGACCTACACATCAGCCCAGATATGTGACAGTGCCTTTCCCAAATTCGCACTTGGCCAGGTTTAAGGTGAGAGAGGCGTGCGCAAGACGCCTGAACCCTTCAGTTACTGTTTTTGCATGTTCGTCTCAGGTATCTGAATAGACTAATAAGTCATCTATGTAGGCATTACAGTTGGTCACACCATCCAGAAAAATATTTACTAGCCGCTGGAACGTGGCTGGAGCATTGCAAATGGCAAATGCCATAACGCTGTATTGCAAGAAGCGATCTGGGGTCACAAAGGCATATCTCTCTGACGCATGTTCCGTCAGTGGCACCTGCCATTGACCTTTTAATAAATCCAACTTTTCAAAGTTGGCCAACCCTTAGTTGTCAACACAATCTTCCATGCCCGGCAATGGGTAGGAATCAGCCACAGTGACAGCGTTTACCTTTCGGAAGTCTGTGATAAATCTGGGTGTGCCATCGGGTTTTCCATCTAACCGACAGGGGGAACTCCACGCGCTTGAACTGGATTTTGCCTAACCATGTTCTAACAGATACTGCGTCTCTTTTTATCTGGTTAACGCGATATGGATGCTGTTTTATTGGACTACCTTCTTTCACCTCAATGTCGTGTTTAAGTACAGTGGTTCAGGTGGGAACATCGCCAAAGAGGCATGGAAACTGTGCAACAATATCTACAAAATCACGTTGTTGTGTTATCTCCAGATGACAGAGAGTACTCAGCAACTCAGGTTATAAGTTTACTAAGATCAAACTGCCTTTGTGGTAGACTCACAGAACTGGAAAGACTCACTGTTGCCGTGGCTGCAGCTGACGTCAGAGCAAGTTTTTGTGAATCAAGCACGATTTGACGCAGTCTCACAGCGTTGTCAGCCTCTATTTCCAACTTCTTGACTTGTAGACAAAGGTTTAATTCAGCTTTCTGCAGCTTTTCCTGGGCCTCCAAGTGGAGCCTAGCTAGCCGTACCTTCAGCCGACCTTCGTATCTAGATTCTGACGTATCAGGCGAGAAGGGATCAAAACGAGAAAGGGTAACCGGTGTTCCTCGCAGACATTTCCCCGGGCTTCAGCTACTGTACCTGGCGTCTCCACAGCACCTTGAGACACTGTCAGGGCTAGTAGCCGGTGCAACTGACACAGCTGGTTCTGAGACAACAATCACTTCCAGCTCTACTAGTTTATTCACAATTAATGCTTTAAGTTCCTTTTTAGGTAATTTACAAAACCAAAACCAATCTTGTAACTGCCCTTGGGGTTGGAATCACGAGAGATGAGTCCAAACTGATGCCTCATTTATTCATTTTTCCTTCATGCTGTCATTAACCGATGAAGGCACCGTGATACTACAAAGAGATATAAACCAACAATAAAACATACACTACCACACAGTGAATCCAGCACAAAACAATTAAAAAAGCTATTAAAATCGCAAACATTTAGTGAATTTAAACAGCGACCGAATACATCCTTATAATAAATCAACAAAACCCTTCTTTCAGTTCTTTACACTTTGGCACCCCAGTGCCTCTGTCAGAAGTGGAACACCCTCCTCACCATGGTCAGAGGCCCTTCCCACATCGCAGGCCACAGGGGAAGGTCATCGGAGGGAAATATTTCCCCAACTACCTGCTTCCTGTCTGGGGGAGCAGCAGCAAGTGAGCAGCACCCAGGTTGATTGGAGCTGAGGGAAGTCACCCAGGTGTGGCTAATCTCCCCCTGATGAAGACTGCACCACGGATCTGCTTTAAGAGGCAGACAAACTGAGAGGAGCAAGGGGCAAGGAGGAAGGAGGAAGGAGGAAGGAGCAAGGGGCAAGGGGCAAGGAGGAAGGGGCAAGGAGGAAGGAGCAAGGGGCAAGGAAGAAGGAGCAAGGGGCAAGGAGCAAGGGGCAAGGAGGAAGGGGGAAGGGGCAAGGAGGAAGGAGGAAGGGGGAAGGGGCAAGGAGGAAGGAGGAAGGGGCAAGGAGGAAGGAGGAAGGGGGAAGGGGCAAGGAGGAAGGAGGAAGGAGGAAGGGGCAAGGAGGAAGGGGGAAGGGGCAAGGAGGAAGGAGCAAGGGGCAAGGAAGAAGGAGCAAGGGGCAAGGAGCAAGGGGCAAGGAGGAAGGGGGAAGGGGCAAGGAGGAAGGAGGAAGGGGCAAGGAGGAAGGAGGAAGGGGGAAGGGGCAAGGGGCAAGGAGGAAGGGGGAAGGGGCAAGGAGGAAGGAGGAAGGAGGAAGGGGCAAGGAGGAAGGGGGAAGGGGCAAGGAGGAAGGAGCAAGGGGCAAGGAAGAAGGAGCAAGGGGCAAGGAGGAAGGGGCAAGGAGGAAGGAGGAAGGGGCAAGGAGCAAGGGGCAAGGGGCAAGGGGGAAGGAGGAAGGAGGAAGGAGCAAGGGGCAAGGAGGAAGGAGGAAGGGGCAAGGGGGAAGGAGGAATGGGGAAGGGGGAAGTGGCAAGGAGGAAGGGGCAAGGGGCAAGGAGGAAGGGGCAAGGAGGAAGGGGGAAGGAGCAAGGGGCAAGGAGGAAGGGGCAAGGGGGAAGGAGGAAGGAGGAAGGAGCAAGGGGCAAGGAGGAAGGAGCAAGGAGGAAGGGGGAAGGGGCAAGGAGAAAGGGGCCAGGGGCAAGGAGGAAGGGGCAAGGGGCAAGGGGCAAGGGGCAAGGAGGAAGGGGCAAGGAGGAAGGAGCAAGGGGCAAGGAGGAAGGGGGAAGGGGCAAGGGGGAAGGAGGAAGGAGGAAGGAGCAAGGAGCAAGGGGCAAGG
This sequence comes from Scophthalmus maximus, assembly GCF_022379125.1. Taxonomy (NCBI): domain Eukaryota; kingdom Metazoa; phylum Chordata; class Actinopteri; order Pleuronectiformes; family Scophthalmidae; genus Scophthalmus; species Scophthalmus maximus. Next base: position 187,589 of record NC_061530.1, read on the forward strand.
AGGAAGGAGGAAGGGGCAAGGAGCAAGGGGGAAGGGGCAAGGGGGAAGGAGGAAGGAGGAAGGAGGAAGGAGCAAGGAGCAAGGGGCAAGGAGGAAGGAGGAAGGAGCAAGGGGCAAGGAGGAAGGGGGAAGGGGCAAGGGGCAAGGAGGAAAGGGCAAGGAGGAAGGAGGAAGGAGCAAGGGGCAAGGAGGAAGGGGCAAGGAGGAAGGAGGAAGGAGCAAGGAGCAAGGGGCAAGGGGCAAGGAGGAAGGAGGAAGGAGCAAGGGGGAAGGGGGAAGGGGCAAGGAGGAAGGGGGAAGGGGCAAGGGGCAAGGAGGAAAGGGCAAGGAGGAAGGAGGAAGGAGCAAGGGGCAAGGAGGAAGGGGCAAGGAGGAAGGAGGAAGGAGCAAGGAGCAAGGGGCAAGGGGCAAGGAGGAAGGAGGAAGGAGCAAGGGGGAAGGGGGAAGGGGCAGAGAGGGGCGCTGAGAACGACGCAGCATAGCCGTGCGTGCAACATAACAGGAGAGCATACACAACGGGCAGAGGAGATTAGACGCAGCCTCCTCCTCAGAATTGTGTGGTGGTAGAAAGAATCCATTCAGCGTTATCACTCTCGATCTGAAAGAGCTAGTGATGCTCTTAGGCGTAAAAGCCGGGTTGGGGTGCAAGGTCGCAGAGCTGCCTCCCCTTGGATTCGGAGACATGAAGGAGCCACAGAGAGAGCAGACAAATCACTGACTCTCTCTGCGGATGTCAGAGCCAACAGCAGAGCTATCTTGGCTGACTGGAATTTGTATGAAACCTGCTCCAGAGGTTCAAAGCGGGTTATGACCAACGCGCGTAAAACCAGCGCCAAATCCCACTGTCGAGCCAATAGAGCCCAGCGCATGAGTCTTTGGTTCTGCTTGTACATGCCTGACAAGAACACAAGTGGATTGTGATCAGTATACACAACTAAGGGCAAACTGCTGGACCCAATGTACACCTCAAAGTGCTGCAGCGCCCACAACAAAGCTTATGTCTCCTTTTCAATTGTAGAGTAGTTAATCTGATGCTGATTAAACTTCAGAGAGAAATAACTGATCGGATGCTCTACATCATCTGCATCCTCCTGCAACAATAACGCACCAGCCCCTACAGCACTGGCGTCCACTGCCAACTTGAAAGGTCGGGGGAAATCAGGTGCACCCAGTACCCGAGTATGACACAGGAGCGCTTTCACACTATCAAAAGCACTTTGACATTCTGGGGTTCATTTATACTCTACTTTAGGACTGGTCAGAGAGTGAACCACAGCCGAGAAGTTCCTACAGAAACTTCGGTAGCAGCCTGCTATGCCGGGAAACCGTCTAAGGGTACGCCGGGTGGTAGGGTCCGGAAACTCTGAGATGGCAGCAATTTTTCCTTCAGTGGGACGAACCTGACCCTGACCTACACATCAGCCCAGATATGTGACAGTGCCTTTCCCAAATTCGCACTTGGCCAGGTTTAAGGTGAGAGAGGCGTGCGCAAGACGCCTGAACCCTTCAGTTACTGTTTTTGCATGTTCGTCTCAGGTATCTGAATAGACTAATAAGTCATCTATGTAGGCATTACAGTTGGTCACACCATCCAGAAAAATATTTACTAGCCGCTGGAACGTGGCTGGAGCATTGCAAATGGCAAATGCCATAACGCTGTATTGCAAGAAGCGATCTGGGGTCACAAAGGCATATCTCTCTGACGCATGTTCCGTCAGTGGCACCTGCCATTGACCTTTTAATAAATCCAACTTCTCAAAGTTGGCCAACCCTTAGTTGTCAACACAATCTTCCATGCCCGGCAATGGGTAGGAATCAGCCACAGTGACAGCGTTTACCTTTCGGAAGTCTGTGATAAATCTGGGTGTGCCATCGGGTTTTCCATCTAACCGACAGGGGGAACTCCACGCGCTTGAACTGGATTTTGCCTAACCATGTTCTAACAGATACTGCGTCTCTTTTTATCTGGTTAACGCGATATGGATGCTGTTTTATTGGACTACCTTCTTTCACCTCAATGTCGTGTTTAAGTACAGTGGTTCAGGTGGGAACATCGCCAAAGAGGCATGGAAACTGTGCAACAATATCTACAAAATCACGTTGTTGTGTTATCTCCAGATGACAGAGAGTACTCAGCAACTCAGGTTATAAGTTTACTAAGATCAAACTGCCTTTGTGGTAGACTCACAGAACTGGAAAGACTCACTGTTGCCGTGGCTGCCGCTGACGTCAGAGCAAGTTTTTGTGAATCAAGCACGATTTGACGCAGTCTCACAGCGTTGTCAGCCTCTATTTCCAACTTCTTGACTTGTAGACAAAGGTTTAATTCAGCTTTCTGCAGCTTTTCCTGGGCCTCCAAGTGGAGCCTAGCTAGCCGTACCTTCAGCCGACCTTCGTATCTAGATTCTGACGTATCAGGCGAGAAGGGATCAAAACGAGAAAGGGTAACCGGTGTTCCTCGCAGACATTTCCCCGGGCTTCAGCTACGGTACCTGGCGTCTCCACAGCACCTTGAGACACTGTCAGGGCTAGTAGCCGGTGCAACTGACACAGCTGGTTCTGAGACAACAATCACTTCCAGCTCTACTAGTTTATTCACAATTAATGCTTTAAGTTCCTTTTTAGGTAATTTACAAAACCAAAACCAATCTTGTAACTGCCCTTGGGGTTGGAATCACGAGAGATGAGTCCAAACTGATGCCTCATTTATTCATTTTTCCTTCATGCTGTCATTAACCGATGAAGGCACCGTGATACTACAAAGAGATATAAACCAACAATAAAACATACACTACCACACAGTGAATCCAGCACAAAACAATTAAAAAAGCTATTAAAATCGCAAACATTTAGTGAATTTAAACAGCGACCGAATACATCCTTATAATAAATCAACAAAACCCTTCTTTCAGTTCTTTACACTTTGGCACCCCAGTGCCTCTGTCAGAAGTGGAACACCCTCCTCACCATGGTCAGAGGCCCTTCCCACATCGCAGGCCACAGGGGAAGGTCATCGGAGGGAAATATTTCCCCAACTACCTGCTTCCTGTCTGGGGGAGCAGCAGCAAGTGAGCAGCACCCAGGTTGATTGGAGCTGAGGGAAGTCACCCAGGTGTGGCTAATCTCCCCCTGATGAAGACTGCACCACGGATCTGCTTTAAGAGGCAGACAAACTGAGAGGAGCAAGGGGCAAGGAGGAAGGAGGAAGGAGGAAGGAGCAAGGGGCAAGGGGCAAGGAGGAAGGGGCAAGGAGGAAGGAGCAAGGGGCAAGGAAGAAGGAGCAAGGGGCAAGGAGCAAGGGGCAAGGAGGAAGGGGGAAGGGGCAAGGAGGAAGGAGGAAGGGGGAAGGGGGAAGGGGCAAGGAGGAAGGAGGAAGGAGGAAGGGGCAAGGAGGAAGGGGGAAGGGGCAAGGAGGAAGGAGCAAGGGGCAAGGATGAAGGAGCAAGGGGCAAGGAGCAAGGGGCAAGGAGGAAGGGGCAAGGAGGAAGGAGGAAGGGGCAAGGAGCAAGGGGCAAGGGGCAAGGGGGAAGGAGGAAGGAGGAAGGAGCAAGGGGCAAGGAGGAAGGAGGAAGGGGCAAGGGGGAAGGAGGAATGGGGAAGGGGGAAGTGGCAAGGAGGAAGGGGCAAGGGGCAAGGAGGAAGGGGCAAGGAGGAAGGGGGAAGGAGCAAGGGGCAAGGAGGAAGGGGGAAGGAGCAAGGGGCAAGGAGGAAGGGGCAAGGGGGAAGGAGGAAGGAGGAAGGAGCAAGGGGCAAGGAGGAAGGAGCAAGGAGGAAGGGGGAAGGGGCAAGGAGAAAGGGGCAAGGAGGAAGGGGCAAGGGGGAAGGAGGAAGGAGGAAGGAGCAAGGGGCAAGGAGGAAGGAGCAAGGAGGAAGGGGGAAGGGGCAAGGAGAAAGGGGCAAGGAGGAAGGGGCAAGGAGGAAGGAGGAAGGAGCAAGGGGCAAGGAGGAAGGAGCAAGGGGCAAGGAGGAAGGGGCAAGGAGGAAGGGGGAAGGGGCAAGGAGGAAGGAGGAAGGGGCAAGGGGCAAGGAGGAAGGGGGAAGGGGCAAGGAGGAAGGAGCAAGGGGCAAGGAAGAAGGAGCAAGGGGCAAGGAGCAAGGGGCAAGGAGGAAGGGGGAAGGGGCAAGGAGGAAGGAGGAAGGGGCAAGGAGGAAGGAGGAAGGGGGAAGGGGCAAGGGGCAAGGAGGAAGGGGGAAGGGGGAAGGGGCAAGGAGGAAGGAGGAAGGAGGAAGGGGCAAGGAGGAAGGGGGAAGGGGCAAGGAGGAAGGAGCAAGGGGCAAGGAAGAAGGAGCAAGGGGCAAGGAGCAAGGGGCAAGGAGGAAGGGGCAAGGAGGAAGGAGGAAGGGGCAAGGGGCAAGGGGCAAGGGGGAAGGAGGAAGGAGGAAGGAGCAAGGGGCAAGGAGGAAGGAGGAAGGGGCAAGGGGGAAGGAGGAATTGGGAAGGGGGAAGTGGCAAGGAGGAAGGGGCAAGGGGCAAGGAGGAAGGGGCAAGGAGGAAGGGGGAAGGAGCAAGGGGCAAGGAGGAAGGGGCAAGGGGGAAGGAGGAAGGAGGAAGGAGCAAGGGGCAAGGAGGAAGGAGCAAGGAGGAAGGGGGAAGGGGCAAGGAGAAAGGGGCCAGGGGCAAGGAGGAAGGGGCAAGGGGCAAGGGGCAAGGAGGAAGGGGCAAGGAGGAAGGAGGAAGGAGCAAGGGGCAAGGAGGAAGGAGCAAGGGGCAAGGAGGAAGGGGGAAGGGGGAAGGAGGAAGGAGGAAGGAGCAAGGAGCAAGGGGCAAGGAGGAAGGAGGAAGGGGCAAGGAGCAAGGGGGAAGGGGCAAGGGGGAAGGAGGAAGGAGGAAGGAGGAAGGAGCAAGGAGCAAGGGGCAAGGAGGAAGGAGGAAGGAGCAAGGGGCAAGGAGGAAGGGGGAAGGGGCAAGGGGCAAGGAGGAAAGGGCAAGGAGGAAGGAGGAAGGAGGAAGGAGCAAGGGGCAAGGAGGAAGGGGCAAGGAGGAAGGAGGAAGGAGCAAGGAGCAAGGGGCAAGGGGCAAGGAGGAAGGAGGAAGGAGCAAGGGGGAAGGGGGAAGGGGCAAGGAGGAAGGGGGAAGGGGCAAGGGGCAAGGAGGAAAGGGCAAGGAGGAAGGAGGAAGGAGCAAGGGGCAAGGAGGAAGGGGCAAGGAGGAAGGAGGAAGGAGCAAGGAGCAAGGGGCAAGGGGCAAGGAGGAAGGAGGAAGGAGCAAGGGGGAAGGGGGAAGGGGCAAGGAGGAAGGGGCAAGGGGCAAGGGGCAAGGAGGAAGGGGCAAGGAGGAAGGAGGAAGGAGCAAGCCTTACCCATCTCTCCTCTGATCCCTCTCTCCAGGCACAGTAGAAGTGGACCACAACACCGTTCCGGGATGAATTTAAGTTATTATGCCCCACCTGTTATGAAATAAAACAAACCATATTTTTTTTCAACATGACTGACGTGCTCTTTATTCCAATTGTTGGTTGAAATCACCTCAAGCTAAGCCAGGCCTCTCACAACACATAGAATAATTCTCAAAAATAGATGCATCTTAAATAACTAAATAAACAAACATAATAAGGATAAATACAGTCCTGCCAGCTGGTACAAAACACAGGACGGAAAATGTTTATCGGTTTAAAAAGGGGAATGTTCAATACCCGCATCTCATAGTAAACAATGCACTCTTATCTCGTACCGCTTCACCAAGGGTGTTAAAAAAACAAAACAGGGAGACCTTGGCAACTAATGTTTCTTTATCCTTTACAATTCATAGCCGTTCGCTCTCTTTTGTTTGCCCTGTGCCGATTCCTTATTCTGGTGCCAGTTGGCAGTGAGGCAGCTTGGACCAGGATGACGTGCCTTAAGTTCCCTCATCCTGGATAACTTTGTATGCCAAAGTTATCCACTTGGGTTTTCCTAAACTTAGGAAAACCCAAGCCCGTAACAAACCACTAATGAAACACAGCCTCAGCTTATCTCCTCTTTCTCACCTTTCTGTCCCCCACTTCTCGCTACCCCTCTTCCTGCCCACCTATTCTCTCTCCCCAATCTTTCTCTCTCTCACCCTAACCAGTAGGATTTTTTTTAATAGTAGAATAGTCTGGTAGAGATTAAAATGGCGGTTATACAACTGTCCTCTCTCTCTCCTCTCCCCTCCTGTCTCTCCTCTCCCCCTCTTTCTGCCCACCTCTCCTCTCTCCCCCATTTTTCTCCTCACCCCGACCGGTCAAGACAGATGTTTCTCCCACAATTGAGTCCGGTTCTGTCAGAGATTTCTTCCTGTTAAAAGGGAGTTTTTCTCTGCACAGTCGGCAAATTGCCAAGTGCTGCTCATTGTGGGATTTGTTTGTTGGGTTTTGTTGGGTTGTAATATTGACCTCACTATGTAATGTGTCTTGAGACAATGTATGTTGTGATTTTGGAGCTATACAAATAAAATTGAATTGAATTGACCAGCAAATTGTTTTTTTTTCTTTCTTCCAGTGTAGGCCAATGTTTGTGAGGGGGGAAGAGTCCGGGAGGGATTAGTCAACTGCGGGGGGTCACGTCAACTACACTCGTCGGTGTGTTTCGACGTCTCTGCAGGAATCAAAGTTCTCAGTCACTACGATTTCCTTCAGTTAGATTCCAGAGAGGCCAAGCATGACATCAGTGGCCCAGATTTCACGCGCGTGCAGGTCTCCCAACTCGCCTTCCGTGTTCTCTTGTCAGCCTTCATGGTCGCCCTCCGTGGTCGCCCTCCGGACTGGCCCTGGTGCAGTTTAACCGGAAGAGTGCGCTCTTTTATCCCATTCACTGTCTGTGGCCCTGTCCAGACCGGACATCTCGGTGTCCCCCCTCTCCTCTCCTCCAAGCATTGCACCTCGCCGGCCTGTTCCGAGGGCTTGACGGACCTGATCTTTTTACATGAAAACCTATGGGAAGCGACATGAAGGCAGATGCTCTTTGACCTCCGCTTAAACTGACTTATACAAACCTGCTTCTTCCAATTCTGCAACATCTGAAAAATCAAATCAATGCTATCCACCAGAGATCTGGAATTACTTACCAAACCTTCATCTTCTCACGTCTTGACTACTGCAATTCCCTGTTCTCCTCCCTCAGTCAAACAGCCCTGTCTCGCTTGCAACTAGTGCAAAATGCTGCACCCAGGCTGTTGACTAAATCCAACCTCAGATCTCACATGACATCCTTGCATCCCTTCATTGGTTCCCCATAAAGTACAGAATAGACTTCAAGATAATTCAGATCACATACTAAGCAGTACACGGTCTCGCCCCTTCATTTATCTCTGAACTACTACATCCTTACGCTACCTCTAGGATCATCCGTTAACCTGCTCTCACCGGATATCCACGGGTGATTGTGCGTTGCTGTTAGGGCCTTGTCCCTCTGGAATTACCCGCCCCCCTTCCCTCTATAAGGGCTGTGCTGTAATTTTATCTGCATATGTATGTGTCCTTTTTGTTTATAGATATATTTGTATGCTTCTTATTTTGTATCTGTATAAAGGTAAGCACTTTGTTTCAGAAGGTGCTGTATAAATAACATTTCACTTACTTACAAAGTGTGTGAAGGAGCAGCATCAGTCAGTTAGGTTAATTTTTCATAATGACACAGCCTTTTCTCAATCTGTTATGTATCCATCTCATTACTGCAATGTCAAAAGAAGAAATATATGTTGAACAATGGCATTGTGCATCTACAGGTCTTATATTTAGTTTACTATCATCCACAATTTGAATCACCATTGCCTCCAATCACGTGACTAGATTAGTTGCATTTACATGACTTCAGTCTCCTGGTGTTGCCAACGTGCTGCTGTTAAAAAGGGCTCACTGGTGTTGATGTCTTCACCTGGAGTTGTTGTAGTCAAGGAGGAAGCATCTGTGTCGGGTGGGGGTCAGAGCGCGCACAGGTGTGGTGCCAACTGTCATCACTACCTGAGCTGCAGCTAGCAGCACCGATGGAGCAACACACGGTTGTTTCTGCTGAAAAGAGATCTTTGTTTCTGTAGTTCACTTTATGTATGAATTTGATAAAGCTAGTCACAAGAGGTCTGGCGATGTTTTCCCAAGAAATAAAACGAAGGCATGACCCGCCCTACTCTGCCTCCGATTGGTAGACTCTGATATTCTGATAAATCATATTCCACTAACACGTTTTAATGGGCATTTAGATTTGACTAAGATGTGCTGACAATATACAATGTGATTGTTTTAACGTCTCAACACAGACGTTCCATCGATCCATTCTGCTGCTACTCTAATGCGCTCCTGCTCACTTCCGGGAACTATTGAGAGGCTCCATGATCCGCCATTGCTGGAAAAAAACTGGTCCATCGGAGTGAACGGAGATGTCGCTACCTCTCTCACGAATACTAGCCAATCAGAGACAGAGAAGGCGGGTCATTATTCCACTTCCTGAAGTTGAAACAAGTTGACCTACAGCACGCTGTGATTGAGAAGTGGATGGACGGAGATGTTCCCCCCACTACTGCTCTTACTCCTATGAAAACATGAAGTCATGCACATTCACTCGTGAGGGTTTTGAAAAAACAAAACAAAAGGAAGCCTTGGCTTTTACGACAGGTTCGCGTGATAACAACAGTGATAACTAGTGTCCGTCGTTAGGTGGCGCTGTAAAGTCACTTGTGGCCTGAGCTCCGGGGGCGCAGAGCGGCGGTGCTCCAGCTCCAGCTCCAGCTCACAGCGAGCCCAGCCCCCAACACGACTAACCGGCCTGCCTCGGCTCAACACGGTGGGGGGGACGCGGCAGTTGCTGAAGCCCCTGTTCTCGCAGCTGGCTTCTTCCCGACTGAAGGGCAGTCGATGGACCGTTTCCTCTCCGTCTGCTGGGATCGTACTACACACCGGTTAACACGGTCTTCTACGCAGCTTCCGTGACACAAGTGTTAACCAGCGGTTGCTAGGCACAAAGGCGTTCAGTCGGTTACTAGCCGATGTTAGCTAACGGTAACTAGCTTGCTAACAACACAGCCGGCGGGGACGAGCACAGCCTTTACGCGGGTTCACCTCCGCTCCCTCTCTGTGGGATACGGTCGCTGTTCTCTGTGACCTCCGTCGAGTGCGTGTGTTACTGGTCCACTCGTGACTGGGATTCCTAAAGCGATGTTTCTGCATAGAGGAGTTGGCTGCATGTTTTTCAGCTAGCGTCGGTCTAATACCGGGATGGTGGCGGTGGCTAAACATGCTAACGTCGCGCCGTCTGTGTGAACAAGTGAGTGCAAGAAGTGAGGAAACGCTGTCGCCGAACGAGGAGGTGTTGTTTTTGATTCTGATCATTGTCACCCCGGACACGGACCTGACAACATTTGATCACAGCCGAACGGACTCTGGGAATATAGCTAACATGTCGAAGGGATTATAAGTGTCTCTTAAGTGGATTTCGGCCTCGTCTTCAGGGTCGTCGTGGGAACTCGGTGTGTGTTTTGACATTGGCTCAGCCCACTCCCACGAACTATTCTGTCCCAGCGACCTTCCACGCTGCTTCAACCTCCGATGCGGAGATTTCAGTAGCACGGGCGACCCCCCCCCCCCCCCCCCCCCCCCGGCGACCCGACATGCTGAAGTGTATCCCGCTGTGGCGCTGCAACCGCCACGTCGAGTCGGTGGACAAGCGGCATTGCAACTTGCAGACAGTCCCCGACGAGGTGTTCCGCTACAGCCGCAGCCTGGAGGAGCTGCTCCTCGATGCTAACCAACTCAAAGAGCTCCCCAAGGTATGCAGGACTCAGACTATGAATCAGTCAGTGCCCATGTGGGTGGTTTCCCCGGCCACCATCAACCTGCATCACGTGCAGAAGGTTGAATTGTCATGTGATGTGAAGCTGATGTGAAGCTGTACAACACAAGCATGATGTTACCTGCTCAGGTATTTCCCTAGCAGCACAGGGACCTCCTTCCTTGCTTCCTTGTGGAAATGGGTTCGGTCATTGTGGCCTGCAGTTGTGTCACAGCAGCAAATACAATTCTAGCAACACTTTGTAGTGTCCATGTAGTTTGTCTGTGTAGGGCATATATATATATATATATATATATATATATATATATATATATATATATACATACATACATACATACATACATACATACATACATATGTATGTATGTATGTTAACTTGAGTCACAGTGAATGCTTGTCATATTCTTTGGGGCTGTATTGATCAGTCATGGGCTCTGTGCTGGTCAGGTGGATGAGCCCTGGCTCACACCATGTTGCTTGTAGTAGTGGCATCAGTGGCCAGTTGGCTCGGTGTAGTGTAGGAAGGCATTCATGGAATTAGTTTCTATACTGTCCCCACACGCACTCTCACAATTTAAAATATGACAAAAGTTCTCTTTGCTTGGTCAAAGAGTTTATTTCAAGGGGAACAGTTGTTGATAGTCTGTTTTTGGTACAGCCCTTCAATACTATGGAACAAAACATGTGCTTGTTCAACTGCCTCCTATTTTTATGTTGTTAAAAGCATTGTTCACTATCAGGACAAAGCTGTGATGTTATGGAGTAGGGAGTTTTCATCATGAATAGCCTGTAGTAGACATTGTCCGTCTCTCAAATTTCATGCCTTTAGGTTAGTGGTGAAAGAGACAAGTGGCACATTCACTGATGAAGATTGTTAACAAGTTACGGTCAACAGAGGCTGGAGTGGTGACACAGGGTTACAGTTTGGCATTAATAGACACTAGATGTTAAATGTTCCCGTAACCACTTATCACTATTCATTTTTAGTGTTATGCCAAATAAGGCTCATACTACAGCATAGACCATAACCCTCAGCTAACAAAGTCCTGACACTGTCAACCAGAATAGTTTAGTTTTTTGAACAATTCATTTGCTTGATTTGTTAGTTTTTTTTAATGTAGATGCATTTGATAAAGAGTCCTTATTTGAGATAAACCCTCCTGTAACTGGGAACACAAACTTGGCTAACAGGACCTGCCAGACAGTGTACCTGGTGCATGGTTGCTATAATAATGAATGATGGATACAAACTAGTGCTTTGGTGCAGACCGCTAACCGACACAGATTCTCTGAGTGGTGCTGGATTCAGTCAGAAGACGTAAATGCATGGTGACAGAATGTCTGGTGTGGTTGCGCTGAATACGTAGCAGGCAGGACATAAAGCATGCAGGCTCCTTGGCTAGCTTCAGTCAGGGAGCAGTGTTGAGAGGTTGGGCCCATACACAGTTGGGAACAAAAGCATTGACTGTATGATGATGGCATGATCATAATGAGCTCAGAAGTAAGTAAGGGTCTGAACGCCTTTTGCAGTTGCATGCTCCTTTCTTGTCACTATGAATTCCTGTGTTCACCCTAACATTGCAGGTCATTTTTACTCATCAATTAATCCCATGCACTAGTGAATGAGAAACAGTCTGGGGAATGTTTATGATGATTATTGGCTGCAACAAGTACACCGTATGCCAATAGACGGGGAGTAATCGTCTCAGAGGCTTCACAAGCTGTCACCGTAGCTAGTTAGTTAGGGTTAGTTGGTTTCACTCATGTGAAGCCTTTGAGATACACAATGATGAAATAATTGATACAGCCATCAAATTATTTTAAACAAAGCAAATTGGAACCTCTCTGTAACTCTTTTAAAATGAATAGTAAACAAAAAGTAAGACTTGTAGCTGTATTTAGTGCTTTGGGTTTTAAGCTGGTGAACAGATGGAGATTTAGATATCCTGACAGTTTCTTAAATTTGCTGTGACTCACCCCCACCAATCTCAGATTATGCTCCCTGTCTCCAATTAATCCATCAAGAACTTTTTAGGTTTGTAAAAAAAAAAGTAATAATAATTATTGTCTTTGCATGGTGGTATCCAGGCAGTTATTTGTATTACATGGAACTGTAGCATGGAGTATGGCCTATCCATTTGTAATGAGTTGATAGAAGCTGTTAAGTAGGCTCAGCTCTCAGCTCTTAATGCTACACTGTGGATCTATTTTCTCATTGGCCAAAGACTCCTCTCAGAAGATAGCCCTTTACTGGTCTTGTGTTTTCCAATGAGGACATTATCTTGTGTTTTCAAATAGTTTATCCACAACGGAGCCATGATGATGATCAAAACACCAAATCAGTAATGGAGAAAAGACTGATCTCCTTTTTTTAAATTCATATAAATTGGTAGGCCTTTGTTTTTTTGTGAAGCTTTTATGTTTGCTCAGGTTTTTCTGACAATTGTTATTCATGAACTGGTTGTTGTTCTGTGTTTTTAGCTGGGGAGTTTGCACTAAAGTGAATTTTTTCTCTACTTCTTCTTTCTCTACTGGAAAACTAGACCTGCTTCCGAGATCATGTTGAGGAAGAGGGAATTAAGTTTTTAGACATTTTTCAAATCCCATTACAGGTTACAAAGAAGTCCATTCACCAGTCCAATCAGCTCCCTCATATCCAGTGTCATGGCCTCGCTGCTTTCCTGTAAGCATTGCACTGCCCCAGACAAAGCTTACATTAAGCGTATCAGGGTTCAAATGATCATTTTTAGGAGTCACTGTTGGTCAGTTATTCTTTCTTAAAAGTACAAGGTGGACCCTTTTTGTAGTAACCAGGTGGACTGCAGGTGCCTAAGTCAGCAGCTCAAATCGACTGGTACTTGTTTTGACTTTTCCATAGTTGAAGAGGGAACACATCCACACCCACCACTTTGTTGAACAGGTTTTTTGTTGCTCCCAGTGTTAATACCTAATAGGATCCTTTAGGTACAGTTGTTATGTTACACTACTGTTTCCTGCCTCAACAGATATAGAAATGGGAGAACTGTTGCAGCAGATAACTGGCCTACAAGGACATGTCATAGTTAAGAATGAATACAAAACTTATTTCATGAGTTATAGCTTTCGGTTATATTCTTGATTGAACAGCCTTGTAAGTGGTGGTCAGGTTTAGTCTGAATGGGAATATCATATGTTTAGATAAAGTCTGAATGCAGTGGAAGTACATGTGCATGAAAAATAGAAAGGATGACTATGCAGTTTTTGTAATCCTTAGCTGTCAACAGTGCCCTCTCTGTGAGTGCTAACAGATCTGTGGCTAAAGAGTAGATTAGGGCTTCATCCGGCCATGAAAACACCCCTCAGCACCACAGAGTTGACCCCCTGCATACAGGCCTGTGCGTTTCAGTGAACGCCTCCTGTGGGATCTGCTTTTCTGCCATTTGGGTTTGTTTTCATGCACAGAAACGCACTGATAAAAATCTGACTACTTCACTCTTGAGTCCCTGGTGTATGTTTAGCTTCGGGTCAAGTAAAACCCAAATTAGGCCCTTCACTCAGCTCTGGCTGAATGTGAAATTGTCCACCATTGTTTACCAAAGATTGAATAGTCATTTTATGGTTCTTTGTTTCATAAATCTCTATCTTGTAGAAGATGAAAGGAAGAAATATAGTTTTCTGTAATAATCTTGGACTTGTACACTTCACACTGTATTCTCCAGGTGTTCTGTTGAGCTGTGTCTTCCCTTCATCAGTTTCCAGTGAAGCCTGGTTTGTCTCTCTCCCAGTGATAGGCTGAACTAGGCCAGGACCAAAGATGAATTACACCTGCCACTGGCCTCTCTGCAGTAAAACCTCATTGTTCCTCAAGCTCAGCTCTTTTCACTCTTCTGCTCGTCTGTCCTGCTTTGGCAAAGCTTTTTTGAGGCCACCAGTGCTGTTTTCATCAAGTGTAAATGAATCAGAATTAAGTTTTAGGCCAGACTTGAAGATTTCATAATTTGGCAGTTGTAACTGACCATACGCTTACAGTACCGTGACTCCAGAGGACTACTGTTCAACTGTGAGAAAAACAGAAGTGGAGGTTTAAAAAAAAAAATAAAAAAAACTTTTGTAATTGGGTCTCACCTTGTGTCATAGTGCCTGAAAAGTGAGAGGCCACAGAGAAACAACCATGTGGGAAACATGAGTTTCTTTTTGATTCAAGAACACATTCAGCAGGTTTCTTTGTCTGAGCTGATGACCAGCTGGTGCTCACATCCTGCATCCCCCCCCCCCCAATCTTGAGAGACTAGGGGTTAAGTGGGGTGTGGGTGTGAGAGAGATAGAATGAGCATGTTGTTGTGGTGGGGGGTGTATTTTATTCCGGAGATGGATTAGTGGCGGTGGGGGGCCTCTGGTGTTAGGCATCCACCCAGCAATGCATCCATTAACACTGGAGTCTGGGTTGACATGCAGTATGAGGTGAGAAAAAGAAGTCTGAGAAGTGATGACCACACCTGCCCTCGCGCTCTTCTAACTGTGGTCCTGTTCTTGCTAGCACGTTAGCCTATTAGGGCAATGCCTCGGGCACACGACTCGATATTCAAAGTGGTCAGATCTCTGTACTGTTCACACTACACGGCGTACTGTCTTGTAATCATGAGGCTTTCAGTCGCTGTGCTGTTCACAGTACGTGACTTATCTGCGACGGTGGGGTCACAGTACACGATCCTTCATCCGGACAAAATGTCTCCAAGGTACGTTTGTCACCAAAACACGTGAGAAGTGACATGGGAAAATGATGGTTGTAAATGTTCAATAAATTGCAGGATACTCTTATGTTAAAAGGTCAGAAACAGGAATTAGTTTGAGCGGACGCTGTCTGTGTTTTGTGGACGGAGATAAATAACTTGATGTGTTGATATGTGGTCAGCCGAAAGACATCTTTAACAATCATATAGTCTGCGTGATGATTTTTTCAGAAGCACGGAAAAAGAAAAGTCTAGGGTTCGAGAATATGTGTGTTGTTGTGCTACATTTCCTCCCCCGTGTTTCCAGGTTGACACACTTACTTCCTGTCACATCAGAGCTCGCACTACAGGAGATGCCCCGCTGGTTCCACGACTTGTTCAGATATTTATCCTGCTAGATATCTGAAAAATGTTGGAGAGGCCTCGTGAGTCACTATGATCGGGGCGTTGGTAGTTCACACAGCGATCGAGTGCCAATTTGCGAACCCCGATTTCATGCTGATTTTCCTCAGATTTTCTGCTGCTCCAGGATTTGTCAGCGAGCGGAAAAACGGACCTAAAATCGCAAGGTGTGAACTCGCCGTAAGAGATATTCGAGTCATCACATCATGTTAATGTGATGACTCGTACTTCACGCTGTATTTCTTAGGTCCCTCATAAGGGATATACTTTTCATGACCTGGCCCCCATGACAAACTCATTGAAGAGCCCTGGTCTAGAGGGATCTTCTGCTTTGCTCCATCACTGCTCTACACAATCTCCCTCCTTCCCTCACTTTCACTTAAAGAAATTAGCAGGGATTTTGGTCGATTTTCATCCTTGGTTGAAAGTGCTCACCACTTGTTGCTGTCTCTGTTGTATTTTGTTATTCTGCAAATGCCCCAGAGGTAGGGCTGAACGATTTGGGGAAAATATCAAAGTGGAGAAGGGGAGAGAGCAGTGTTGATAGATCTTTTAATAATGGACATACCAATTGGCAGCAAGCCTATGAGGCAGAGAAATACAAATCCCATTATTATAATGTTGTTGGTCAGTACAGTATCTTTTCCCTGTTCAAGGTTGAGCTGTCACAGTGGCTCACTGCAGTGGCAGACATTTGGCCCTGACAACGGTCTCACCACTCTTCGTGCACTACGGCCTCGGGCACCAGCCTCAAAGGTAAACAAGGAGGCAGAGCTCCAGTGAATAATTGATGGTGGTGGTGGCGGCAGCTGTCTGTGCCCTGCTGCTGCACAGTGATAGTACGGACATCTGTTGGTTACACACATTAAGTCCACACACACGAGGATGAACAGGTGGACACCATTTTGTCTTTTTCATCCACCCAGCAACCAGTATTTATAATTGTCAGAGCTAAAGGGTACAGGTCTGCCTGTATCCAAGTGCAGAGAATGGCACGTTTAAATCCCTTTCTACTTCAAGTCACATCCGTGGGTCAATAAATGTCAGAAAATAGTGAAAAGGATTGCCGGGTATTAATTTTTAAAAAGGCTTCTTATTTAAAAATGTAATTGGTTGACTGACTAGTCTATTAACTGACTAATCGTTTTAGCTGTGCATTATTTTATACCACTTCAGAATTTGGATTTAAGAGTCTTCTAGCTCAAAGCTAAAGTCTGTCCTGAGACCGCAAAGTACAGTGTACAACATGTACTCACTTAATAGCCAGTTGCAACTAACTTAAACATGATTGGTTATTTCTCATCCTGTTCCCATCCATCTTATGCCAGATGTTTATTCTGCTTGAGTAAACTCTGTGGCATTGGCACATATTCAACAGGGAATGTTGAGCCCGTAGACGCAGATGAACGTATGAATTCTTCAGTGGTTTAATTCAGCACTGACATTTCTTTGCGGTAGAATGTGGGTTCTGAACCCTTTAATCATACAAGAACCCAGCATATCCAGATCAGACATGAACTCTGGACAATGTTTGTCATTCTTACGTGACCAATACAGCAGGAGATTGTCCGAGTCAGGCGTGTTCTCGACAGCAGGAGAACCTCCAGAGCGTTCTGTGGCATCGGTGGAAAGCAGCAGGAGGTGCAGCGGAAAGTGGAGCTGGACTATTTTGCAGTATTAAGCACTGAAACAATTTAGTTATTCAGTGTCAAATTATTGAAGTTAGGTTTTATTTATTATGTGGATTGGTTAAGAATTTTGCACTTATTTGTATATTTAAGTATATTTAAAACTGTCAACAGTTTGATGTGTTCAATAAAAGTTCCAATTTGCCATGACAAAAAAAAACATCTTATCGTCGACTGTCGATTTGTGCTTTGTTAAAAAGAAAAATGTATTGGTTCTGGGACCGTTTAGGCACCAGAATCAATTGCATATGATCCATTTGGCACTGGTTTCAGAAAAAAACATAACTACTGTATACTGAATCCTACTTGCTGGCTTTCGATGGGATCACTGCCCCTCACCTTCAACACTGATATCTTCATCAAACTAAGTCGTAGTTTTGGAAATTAGATGAAATCATTTGACCAGACAGCAACTACCTTTTCTATTGACAAGCTACCACAGCAGAGCTGCTCTGCTTTAATGTTGTGTTTGGAAACAAGTGGCAAATCCAGAACTTGTGTTTGGGCGATTCTTGCTTCAGTTCACACAAAGCCCTGGTTTCTTTTTTCTGAGGCAACTCGGGCACTCAGTCAGCATCGAGGTTTAGGCTTGTCTGGTTGGTTGATACCTGTGTTTCTCTTGTTGATTCCTTTTTGTTGGGAGCGTCTCTGTGAGCAGGAAGTGGGAATAATCAAGTGAACCGTGGAATGCCCTGTTTCGTGAGACAATCGCCACTCTGAACCTTGATTGTGGAGCATTAAAATATGAAGTTTGAAAAACAAGTTTTATGTTTTATTTGAAAACGATTAATGGTTCAGCCCTATAAGTGATGTAAAGCTGTTTCTCCCTAATCTTACAAGATGTGGCACCAACCCATAAAGGAATGTGAAGCCAAACAGCTCAAGAGTCATGACACATGAGTACAGTGTTAAATTTACAGCTGCAGCAGTGTTTACTACCATGGTGGTGTCTCACAGCCTCTCATCCTCAGGAATCCAGAGAAGGGCCGTTGTGGTATTTTAGTGCTGTCAAAATTAACACGGTAATGTTTGCGTTAATTGTGAAATATTTAACACGTAAAAAAAATTTACGCCATTGACGCATTTTGTTTGCTCCCTGTGGCGGCTGACCTGTGTTACGACGTGTGCTGCATAACCGTTAGCCATTAGCCATCCTGGCTAAAGATGGATACGGACAAGGAAGGAGTTTAATGCCTCGGACACGCTCCTCGATTTTGAAAGTGGTCAGATCTTTGTACCGTTCATACTACACGACATGCTGTCTTGTAATGCTTGTAATGCTTTCAGACGTTGTGCTGTTTACACCACTTGACTCATCTGTGACGGGGGTCACACACTACACGATCCTTCACCAGGAGAAATGTCTCCAAAGTACGTCTGTCACGAAAACACGTGAGAAGTGACAGGAAATATGTGATACATGTGTGAAACAGGAATTGTCACTTTCACCATGGACGTAAAAAAAACTGTTCAATATATAGAAGAAAACTCTGTGGTTTAGAGAATTAACTTGAAGTGTTAATATGTGGTTCCGTATTTATATGCAAGAAACAAGCCTCGCATATAGTCTGTGTGATGATTTTTTTTTTCAGAAACACGGAAAAGGCACAGAATATGGTTGAAGTGTTGTTGTGGTTTCCAGTTTGACACACTCACTGCCTGTCACATCACAGCTCACACAGGAGATGGTCCCCTGACGTGTTCAGATATTTAGCTGATAGATATCTGGACACGTCACTGGACACCGTTTTATTGGAAATCTGTAGTTCACAGGAGAGAATCTGTGCTCAAAGTTAAAAAGATGTTATTAAACAATAGTATTTGAATTTAAATACTTCCTTTGTGTTGATTCTACATTTATTCCATCATCTTCAGAAGAAAAGAACGATTTATCGCGATTAATCACAACAAATTGTTCGATTAATTATTTCATTTTCTTGTATCGATTGACAGCACTAGTTTTTTTCAACTGATACCACTGCAGTTACCGCAATTCAATATAAATACATAAGCCCCAGGTGCTATGAAATAATAAAAAAGTTTTTTTAGTTCCTAGGTTATTGGTCGGCATTGACGTTTCTTTGTGTTTTTTCAGTTTAAGAGCAAATGAGTCATAAGGAAAAGACATGAGGAAAAGTGTCCTGTGATTTTTTTAACAATATATATTTTTTCTCTTCCCCTGAGCTGCCATGCAGCTTGATCACAGCCAGAACAACCCCAACTCTGTGCACAGAGACTTTGACTCTTACAAACATGCTAAATATCATCCATTGTAAAGCAGATCTTGTCACAGCAGCAGTTTGGTTTTAAAATGTACAAATTAAGACCGGTCATCGTAACGGACAAGCCAGCACATATGGTCCATGCTGTGGAATCGATGGGGCTGTTGCACATTGGCTGTTTTGCGCTAAACTTAGCCTCACAAGCAGCTCACAAACTTCCATCTGTTGCGCTCTTGCTTGGCCGAGTGATGCAAATGGCTTAATTTTTTCACCGGAGTACTATGTTAAGTCATAAGCTGAAAGAGAAGAACATGTAGCTGCAGCACACACGCTGTCCGTCGTACTGATCAGGTCAAGACAGAAGTAGAACAGTGGATAATCACACCACTTTAGGCAATCTGGCTGTAGACTGAGTTACCATTTATACATGTACTGTAGACGCGTAGAAATACACAAAAATATAAAAACATGTGGAAATACATAGATAAATAAATACATTTAAAAAAAAAATAAATGTAGAAATAAATAAATGTAGAAACAGCGGAATGGCCTGATTGATCGCAAATCATATTTATTCATTAATTTGTGTTTATAATTATTTATTTCTGTATCTATTTTACTTTGCTATTTTTTGTTCTTCATAGTGGTTGATGTGGTAACCCGGTGAAACAATACTTGAGTTAACACCTATGACCGTACTGTAGAGTTGCATTGTTGACTTCTGTTGTGCGTGTAAAAAGTGCATTCCTGGGGTCAATTTTAATGTAAACATACATTTTTTTAATAATGCACCACGTTAGAGAGATCCATCTTTGTACAATTTGCAGCATTAGCTCTGTGAAAATCTCTGTCATAATCAAGCAGAATTGGTATTGAAACTCAAATATTGCTAATTCTCAGGTGTCAGAACCCATTTCTTTGCCACATCATCAAGCAGTTGCATCATCAATTTACACTAGAGATGTTCTAATCCCCAAACCACTATTGGAAAAGGTCCCAGATATTGCTGAAAATGCGAGTGTGGGGATCAATGCGCCGATATGATACCACATCTCTAAAGTAGTTCGACCCACATAAAACTGCACTTTCCACTATTAGACATCAGTTCTTCAAAAAAGTCAGCACTCCGTACCAAAGTCAGCGCTCTACCCCACTGAGTTATACTGCTTATTGACTGAATTATCATTTACAACTTATCTTAATTGCTATGTTGTCTTTTTCTGCTCCATATTGATCACAATATGGATTTTGCCTACCATTGGCTAGTATTATAGAGGCAAGATTTCTTTGAGTGTTGTTAGCAGATTGTTATATCTTCAACTATAATGCCAATACTGATTAGTGTTTGACTGTTTTCCATTCTTTTGCTGACTAACGGTCCACAAATAAATCCACTGGGACTCCCTTATTTACAGGGTTTATCTATCCCCCCCCCTTTCCTTTTATCTGCTGAAATCCCATCGGTCTAATGCTCTGTAACCTTTATCCTCTAGGAACAATTTACAAAAGTTCCTGTCAGTAGGGACATTATCATGTTTATATGGGTAATTTAATTTTTTTTAAATTATGCCATGTATTACGAAAGTGGTTCGTCCTGAGGAGACACCGGGGGCACCGCACCTCCAGTGCTCGGGCCCTTACAAAATGGCACTGGTCCACATGTCAAACCCGTACCTTCAAAAAGGTAGTTCACAAACCTATGGGTGATACCAGTTGGTTGTCAAATACAGTTTCAGGTGTTTATTAGATAAGTGCTGATGGGTGAATATTTATGTGTGCACAGAATAGAAAGCACAGCAGGGTTCATTAGAGACAACAAAGCGGTATGCACACATGTATGTTTCATGCTCATGCCAGCGATGAATAACAAACAAAGCAGGGTCTGTAGTAAAGAGAATTGGACAGCAATTTAACAGTGTCCACTGTGTTCATGTGAGAGTCCACATATTTTCATCTCCAGTGCAGCTAGAATAGCCTGATTTTCTGCCCATCATTTTACTGTTTTGTGAATATGGTCACATTCACCCATTGACACACATACAGCGCTGCTGCTCTATACCGTGCTTTTTCATACACTGCCGGAAGAGCCGTCAGAAACAATTGGTCTTGCACAAGACCTCTCCACCTCCAGAACCACAGCTGCCTGTTTTGGTCCCGTCCTTTGCCATATCTTGTGTTGATGTCTCAACTTTTCAATTGTTTGACATGGTCACAGAACAGCTGGATCTGATGACTGATTCAGTAATTGTTGATAGTTTGGCCATTGTCTATAATAAAAGGTCAGTTATTTTAAGTGAAGGGATCGAGCAACTCACAATGCAACTCTGTGTTCTTTGTCTGCCGTATTCTGGCATTTCTTCCATGGTTGTCAAACTTCACAAAACATAATATAGGCCTCTGTAGCAGGAACAGTGCTCGGAGTAATTAACTCAGCGTAGCCATGTTTGCGATGCAGCACGTGACATCCGAGGAAATGCAGGCATGCTTGGAATCTCCAGGAGCTTGCCCTGCCCTCTGGAAGCTCTATTTACACAGCATATAAGCAGACTGACACTGAAGCATGCAGGACTAGTGAAACTTGCTTCAGTAGAATTATCAAGCTAAGCAAACTTCATTTCAGCCTCCCCTTGTTAAATATGAGTCTCAAATATTGTAATAAATCAGCCTTTGTTCTCCTGGGCCTTTAAACACAAATGGGAATACTGTGAAGGTGGTCAGCTGAAAGAATATGGAAAAAAACAACAGAAGTACTGTAAGAGTGAACCACCTGTTTATGTATTGTCATATATTGTCTGGTCCCAGTACAGTCATTTCAGCACATTTAGCAGGCACAAGCAATACCCCACGGCTTTTTAGACGTACACTGATCAGAGTTTAAACTACACTTTTTTTGATGAGTTTCGACCATACAGAACAACTACCGACCACTGGGATCGTAATTTCTCACACATTATATTAATTGTATCCTGTAAACAGGAATAAAGGTGCTTTTTCATGAGGATGATTTGGGACCTACATTTTGTAAATGGTAGCTCTTCTTTGGCTATATATATATATATGAAACACTGAAACATGTTGGCTGCTCTATCATGTCTCAACAAGGGAAATTGGACAAGGCATACCTTACGATTAGGGAAGGGTATTGTTAAGATTGGAACAGTACTACTACTCTTAGTGATCCGGTACTTTACAGCACTGTTATTGGTTCTTTCTCTTTCCTTTTTAGTAGAACAAATTTAACAGCATGTGAATAGAATGGAATGGCAAAATGTTTTATTTCTCGTACTGTACATTGTTGAACACTGAACAGCACTATTTTGAACAAATTACTAATGTGAAGTACATGATGTTGTGTGTCGAGAGATGTGACTAACATAAAGCCTGTCAGAAGAAAAAAGTATGATTATTTTCAGCACAGAGGACAGGCAAACCTGCGGGCCGTCGCCCGTCACTGGACGTAGCTGAAACCCTGAACTCAATAAATATAGACAGACTGTTGGACTCTACTGTTGTAAAGGGTTGAAGACCTGGTCACAGAGTGGTGGTACTTATTTACCCTCTCCTCAGTCGTCCTCCTACAAGCTGCAGCTGTGAAGGGGCTTTGGTTTTAGATGTACTTTCAATTTCACCATGATATCACAATGTTACTGAAGCATCGGTGGGACTACTTACGAGGACTTTCAAGTGTTTTCTGTCGGGGAGAGTAGCTCCCTTTACCATGGACTTTGGGCTTTTAAACTGGCAGACCTTTCACATACACACAATAACTAACTGAAAAAGCTAAATATGTCTCCTTTAAAGAGGCAGTAAGAAATTTTAATCCAATAAACCTTTTCTAAAAATCTGCAAATATTTCCTCAGGATCCGCATTTTTTTTTTTGCGCAGTCCTGGCTCTGTGAATTGAAAACAAAAAAATGTTGCAGACCGCACCTCACAACAGTGCATGTGCAGTTTGTAAACATCACTACCCAACACCCGAAGAGATGTGCTAGCGAACAACGCTACGACTCAGGGGTTTTGTACTAGTGGTTAGCGTGTCAGTCTCCCTTACCCGAGGCTGCGGGTTTGTGGCCCGGTCAGAGCAGTAAAATCACCAACAACAACAACAACAAAGAGAGACAAGCCTTCTCCAAAATTGCTTACTGCCCCTTTAAATGAGGAATATCGGAATCTGGCAAAAGTATAACCTGTGCTATCTATGCTATTATCTTTTTTTATATCAGGTCCCAGGTTGTTGTTGGAGCTGCCATCATGAACCAGATTCAGTACGTTGAGCATGTAGAAGAGCATGTATCAGACAGCCTCTGGGGATCATAATGTGGGCTTTGTTCTAGTGTTTTGGTCATTCCTGCCGTTGATCCTCTCTGGAGTCATGTGGGAGGGGTGTGCAGACGGCTCTGTAATTATGCTGTCTCTATGACATATTAATGGTGTTTGGTTTTTAATGCTAAGTAACGGCATCCTTGTCTTTTGTCTTGTAATAACACAGATATTGTTCTGTAGTTTGTGATGATACTGTGTAGATGTTCACATAGTATTTTGCTGTCCGTTCATTTGTCTAAATCAAGTGAGGCACAGTTTTCATTTCACCATCAGTCGAGCATCACTAAGGAGGTTTCTGCTTCCTTGTTCTCTTGGCTTCTTCATTGAACAAATGCTGATCTCCAACGGCCAGTGGTTTGCTCATCAGGGGTGCATTCACTCTGTTGTCAGGGAGAGATACCAGATGTGCTGGAGCTTCCCTGTCTGGTGCTTCGGTACCTTCGTGTGTGCACAAAGGCCCTCGTGATTGGTGTTCTAAATCTACCCGAGTGAAACCTCATACAGAAGCAAGGTTAGCAAGAGAGCCACACTTTGTCCTTCGACTTTGAAAAAGCCACAGCAGCAGAGGGGGACGCTTAATAGCAACACCTATAGTGGAACATACATGTGACTTTGCTGCCACCATTTTGGACCACTTACTGAACTTGGTGATGTAGCATAATATGCGATCTGATCTGTCCTAGGATTTTTTAAGATGTGCAGCTGTGAATATATGACTCCGTGACATACAAGTACAAAATGTTCCCCTTACTTTGACCTTTTTTATAATGAATTCACACAAGCATTTGGTGGATCCAGACAAATGTTTGTCAGTTCATGTCTCTGCAGCCCAAGGCCAACTGTTGATGTCACCTGATGGGGTTAATTTTATTCCAACCTTATGGACCAGTTATACATATATGCCAATGAATGAATGTGACCACCAGGTTTCACACAATTTGTAGATGGGTTGATATTGATATGTAGTTTTAATTTGCTGATCATAAATCTTTATTTTTTTGCACACAGCAAACTGACAAGCAGTCAGTTTGCTGTGTGCAAAAGAACTGATGTCTAATAGTGGAAAATGCAGTTTTACGTGGGTCGAACTACTTTAGAGATGTGTTATCGTATCGGCGCATTGATCCCCACACTCGCATTTTCAGCAATATCTGGGACCTTTTCCAATAGTGTTTTGGGGATCAGATCAAATCTTTTACAGCACTAAACACACTCATTGTAGTATAATGGTCATGCAACATTAGTTATTATAATTATGTGATTAGCAATCCTTGTCATCAGCCACTCTTGCTATTTAGTCTGCAGCAGAAACGCTCAATGACTTGAAGAAATGGACCAAAATAATCTGTGAATAATGATCATTGTATAGTGTGTCAGACCCTAAGCCTAATATGGCAGATTAGTTGTTTGAAAACTCTTTCTTTTTCTTCTAAAATGTCTAAACTTCAACAAAAAAATGGTTCCTGGTGGACTGTCAAACATGGGAAACATTTGGGATGGTACGATTGGTCCTGAGCTATCCATTTCCCTGTTAGTTTCAAATGGTCAGGGAACATTCCTGGGAGGGAAATGTGAAGAAAGAGGAAAACCTGTGTGAAGCCTGCTGAAAAAGGGAGAATACCAAGACAGTTACTGGAAAACGATAGACACCGAGCCACATGCTCCTGATAGGGAGGCCCAACCTGGACACACAATGACTCAATTGTAGCGAGGTTGCTAGTGCACTCATGACACACACAGTTAGTACGTTTTTAGAGGTTTAATAATCAACGTTGTGAACAAGCTTTGATAATATTTCTTGCTGATTTAAGTAACTTCCATTACATTAAGTATGCTACGTATTTGTGGTTTCTGTGTATATATTTGCCTGTTAAATGCTGTTTTAGTATTCATTTTCCAAATCAAGCAGCTACAGAACTACTTAGTGTTCCACTTATTGTTGCTAATGTTTTTATTCATATCATGTGCTGACCATGCCAAATAGCCAGAAAAGTACCAGTCAAGTTGCATGGCCCAGGTATATACAACACCTGGGCCATGCAGTGCCAGAGGCCCTGGTTGCTGTGTTGATCACCTATAACATGGCTCAACCATGGGACAAGCTAAGAGCTGGCAGGCAGGCAGGCAGGCAGGCAGGCAGCACATACCGGATCCAGCCCATCCAGGAAGCAGCCAAACGTCCTCTGTGGACTATAAACAATAGAACTTCTGCTTTTATGTCACGTTTGGAGGAACACAAAGAATGACAAAGCATGTGATGAAGTCAGGGAGAGTGCGTGGAGGTGAAGGGTCTTCTTGCTGTATGAGCACATAGCTTGAGAATCTTGGGGCCATTAGCTCCACTGAATGGGAGCAGTGTGCTCTTGATTGGCAATTAATACATTTGCACCAGTCCCTTTGTTTTCACTTTTTGGCAATGCTTTGCTCAGTGACTTTTCAGACACCTGCTGGACCAGTCAAAATTTACATTTCCAGGCAGTGTTGGTGTTGATGATGCCGCACCCTCTTTGAATTTGGTTCATCACCAGGGAAACTTCCCAGCACCCGGCTGTTTGCTCATAGCTGTTTGTAGTTAGAAGTTGTTATATTGTTTCCTGCTTTCCCTAATGTAGGTTGCTGTCCATAACGATGTGTTCTGATTGTGAACTGGATGAGAGGCTTCATGAAATCTGAAACAAGCAAACTGTAGTCAGGTATAAAGGCTCTGAAAAGAAGTTCAAGGATTTCAGCTCGTTTGCTGCTTTGAATTTGGTTTGAATTGCAAATCCACACTGGGACTCTAATGCTCTTTCTCTCTCTTTCTGTGCATTTGTGTTGATCAAGTTGTAGACATGGTGTCCCAGAACTGGTGTTGCAAGCGTTTCTATCACTGTGACTGTTTTAGAAACCAAAGCAGTGATTAGCCCACCAATAAGGCAACGGCAGATGGATTACTTGGCTATTCTTAAAATGCTGACTGGAAATCGCTTGACTGCACCAAGCAGTCACCATTCTTGGTTGTGGAGAGGATAACATTATTATACATTTGGTACTAGTTCATTGAAAAAGTTTAAACAGACTCATTCATTGTACCTTGGTATGGGATGGCATCAGCAGTAAATGTATAGAAGCAGTTGATTTTGGAACAGCATTTGGCATTAACAGTAGCTTTTCAGTGGTTTGAGGTGTTATTGTCTACATTATCATTGTTTCAGTCTATTGCTGTCACAGAAGGTTCCCTCTTCTCTTGAGCAGTTGTTTTCCTCAACAACAGCCTGTTTATACAGGCTTGGATGCTGTAAATACATGAGTTCACTCATATACACACAATCATAAACACACATTAACTGTCCAAACCCCCTCAGCCAGGGCCATCCACCCATTCCTCCGAGCTTACCCTGACTCATTCTCTCTAAAGAAGTCACAAAGCAAAAACATTTTGTTGTAGCCATCATTTTCTTTAGTGATTGTTGCCCTAGGTGCCCTAAATCTAGTCCCAGTCAGCTCTGATTGTAGCTATAATGTCATAGCTGCGTTCACACAGATCTAACTGAAATGAACTAACTGGCTTTGTTCTGGATTGTCCTGTTTTCATCCAGTAAATCTCATGCAGTCACTATTTTCTCTCCCCTCAAATTGCAAATGTGTGGTTGTATTGAGAATGTCAGTTTTTTTCTGAAATACATTTTTTATTGTACAGCTTTTTATTTCCCCTTGCTGTCTGTCAGAACAGGTCTTGGCTGCTATAGTTCAAGACCACTAATGTGGTGCAGTAGGCTCAGACACTGTGTTTGATCAAAGTGACCAGGACAGGTGTAAGTAGATGGAAGTCAGTCAGGCCGTCAGTCACACCCATCTCTCTGTGTGGCCTGTTCAGCCTAGAGGACTGGAGCTGGATAAGGGTAGTCATGACTGGCCACGTAAGTGAAACATAAAAACCTGCACACTTATGCAAGCTGTCTATAATTGCACACAATGAATGGGTTTACTTTGAGTTAGGTTTCTTGTAGATTGTGTGGGAGGATATTTGATTAAGTAAATAGAATTAGCTGTGCCGTCTTAAATGAAACTCACATGACACAGTTGCTACTGTGTTTGTGGACTTGGTTGTTCTTAGTCGTTTCTTTTTATTCTTTGTCTCTCAAAAGCACACAATACACACACCTGAGCTACAAGGAGTAGAGAGTCAGTGTGTGTGAGAGGCTGAGGAACTGAGGTTTATGGTTAGGCAGTGCAGAAGAACTCTTTGTCTGATGTGTGTGGTTAGAAGCACCTCAAACATTCTACCACCGACAGTGTCGAGTGGTAACGCTGAAAGCTTCAGTTTACATTGTTGACAAGCGTTTAGCAAAGCAGACATGGTTGACTTCCTCCACTGTTCTGTGAACTGCTGTTTTGAAGCCTTAAGTTTAGGATTTTACCCAGTGCCGTCTTGTTTTTTTTAAACCGGCAGTGATGTTATTTGCAGGAGCGGGGCTTCGTCATGACGTAGAGCTCTTCCACCAACACCTGCACCTTGGTACCAATGTCCCAATGAATACCATTCTTTATCTTTTAATTAACTCTAAATGAGACCATCATTTACAAAATAAACACCATGCTGTATTAAAGAAGACTTAAAACTAGAGATTGAGTCCATGAACTCCTCAGGTGTAAGTTTACTGACGTTATAAATCAAGTGTGAAGTAGGGTCATTCTCACATAGACTTCAAACAGTGGAGTCGCCCTCTGCTGGTCATTCAAGATAATACAGGCACTTCCTCATCAGCTTCCCTTCCTGGATTTGGTGACTACCTCCATTTTTATATTCCATCTATGAGAAGACTGTCACTGCGTGCCGGTCCTTCCCCCAAGCTTTCAAAACACACAACAGATGCATGTTTTTGCTGCTCCTGCACGCATGACTCTTCGGTTGATGCTGCACTTTATCAATCAAATCACCATGTTCATGTTGAATTTTGAAAGGGTACATCTAACTGTCAGGTAACCGTGGAAACTGCTAACTGTTTCATCCCTAGTGTGGAGCAGCTTCACTCTGGTAGAGATAACTTCACACGCCTCTTTATACCCAAACTGTAATTTACAATTAGCCTGGCCTGACATAGCCTATCAGCCGCTTCTTCATCAATTGTAGGTTATATTTTTAATATATTGTTATATCATTTTTTTATTGCAATATTTCATCAATGCATGTTTTATCTTTATCTTTTCTTTATAGGTCACCAAAACCGCTCTCTGACGTAATCTGTAAAAAATTAAAGGAGAATGGCACTTCTGATCTCGGATTAAATCGTATTTTTGTGTGTTGGCTCTCATAATTTGTAGAGTTGGTGCGGGTAATAAAAAACCATAACCCACGCATCACTTGTGTGTGGGGCACGTTGTATTCAACAATATGAGGCTTAGTGCACTAGAATTACATTATTAACACTCTGTCTATCAGGGAAAAGGGCAGTCAGTTGAGATAATTTGTTGGTCAGTTGCTCAAGTCTCTGTCCCCATTAGTGGAGCACTGTGGGAATCCATTGTTTACCCTCCAGTCTTCATTAATAGTCCACTGTCACTCACTTTCTCTCAGCTCCCCGCTCTACTTCGCCCACAAGCTTACTTTTCTTCTTTCCACTTTTCTACACACTTGCCTCTTCTGTCCTTCTTAATCATCCCTGCCTTTTTGTCATCCTTTGCCACTTCCCTCAAGTCTTCATCCTTCCATATCCAGCCCTCTCTCTCTCTCCTTCTCCCTCTCCCTCGCCTCTGTGATTCCCTCTTGGACAATGGAAGAATCCCCTGGCCTGGCTGCAGGGTGGCGTGGGGGGGAAAGTGAGGGTTAGCCTGTGACTGACAGCCCTGTGTGGCGCTGCTGCTTGCCCTTTGTCCTTCTGCCAAGGAAAATTGAGAGAATCCAGGGAGGTGGAGCAGTGGAAGGGAGGAGGGGGTGGGGACCCGTTAGGGTGTCATTCATGTGTAGAAGTTTTTGGAACTTTGCAACTTCAGCCCATGTTGCTCCATTTGCATTTGCGAGTGACTGAAAATGTAGTCTTACTGGTGCATGTGCTTTAAGTTTCTAATAACTTGTATTTAGTAAGATGAGGAGTGATTCTCAGTGCACAACTACCGTGTGCCAGAGCTGTCCTGTCTGTGCTCAGTTTATGCCACAACAATGACTGCAGCTATCTGTAGAAACAAGTGTGCAGTAATGAGGCTGGCCATTCGAGTGACCGAGCAAGTTACTCAGTCGACCAAATCCTCTCTGCTTTTTATTTCCCCGGACACTGAAAGAGTCCAGGCCAGCGCAAAATGCTATGCCCTCCCCTCCCCTGTCTTTGAGCCCCTCACCCCAGCGTTGTGTGTGCTGTGAGTGTAGTTCGTATGCATTGTGAAGGAATGGGTATTGGGAAGAGTGGGGACATAAGGACTAGGCTGGAGACGGGGAAGAATGTAGAATGTGTGAATTGGAATTGCAGAGGAAAGGAAGTTCATGCCTTCGACACACTATGCGATTTTCAAAGTGGTCAGATCTCTGTACCGTTCACATTACACGACATACTTTCTTGTAATCGCAGACTTTCAGTCGTTGTGCTGTTCACACTACATGACTCATCTGTGTAAAAAGAAAAGAAAAAGAAACTATTCATTAGATTGCAGAAAACTCTTATGTTGACAGGTCAGAAACAGGAAGTAGTTTGAGCGGACACTGTGCGAACAGAGAGAAATAACTTGACTAGTTAATATGTGGTTCCGTTATAAAGCAGCTCGATGTTACTTTTGTAACACTCTTCATCTGTTTCAGTGAAAACGCACAACTCGACTTGAAAAAAGCCCTGCATATAGTCTGCGTAGTGCTTTGTTCAGAAACACGTAAAAGTCAGCGACTGTGTGGAGAGTGTTGTTGTGCTACAGTTCCTCCCCTGTGTTTCCAGGTCGAAACACTCACTTCCTGTCACATCACAGCTCACTGCAGTATATGGTTCCCCGACACGTCCAGATATTTATCCTGCTAGATATCTGGCGATTCACTTTGATCGCGTTGTTGCTAGTTCACACATATTGATCGACTGTTGATTTGCGAGTCCCGATTTCCTCAGATTTCCTGCTACGCCAGGATTTGTCGTCAAGCGGAAAATCTGGCTTAAAATTGTGTGTGAACTTGGCATCACTTGAAAAATTTATGACAGAATATAAGAGAGAATGAATGGCCAACTGTTGAAAAGCAAGATGAGTGGGTCCATGGATTAAATGCCTTGGCGGGCTGATATCTGAGAGTTGGCTCAGCTGCTTTTTTAGTTTCACGCGTGCGTGCGTGCGTGCGGGCGGGCGGGCGGGGCAAGAAGAGCCTGCTCGGTCTGTAGTCTGATGGCATGATTGGAAGGAAACTGTAAGCTAAATGGAGTCACTTGACTGGAACACTGCAGCCTCTGTGGACATCAGGCTCCAGCTCAGTGCATCATACAGAGAACTTACAGTTTACTCGTTTCTTGCCTCTGGGACATCGGTTGTAGTTACATTTGATACAAGTGATTTGTTTGGTGTGATGTGAGGTCCTCCCTGTGAATTTACAGCACACATAAACACACTTAATCAACACACAAATATGCATGTTAACATACTGCTGAATCCCCCACATGCACACCCCCTGAGTCTTACTACAGCGTGTGTGTGTGTGTGTGTGTGTGTGTGTGTGTGTGTGTGTGTGTGTGTGTGTGTGTGTGTGTGTGTGTGTGTGTGTGTGTGTGTGTGTGTGTGTGTGTGTGTGTGTGTGTGTGTGTGTGTGTGTGTGTGTGTGTGTGTTTTTTTGACTTAAAGACCTACAGCACAGTATCCTGGTTGTCTGATATATACACATCACACAGGCTCATGAACACAGTCAAGCAGGATGATGCAGATAAGACAAAGAAAAGTATTTTACAGCTTTAGGTATGACTCTGATCTTTCATTTAACCAAAAACTCCTAGAAATGGACTTACTGGTCAAGCAAACCGGTTGTAAAACTAGTGTTCATTTCCAGTTCTGATGCTTACCTTGTTGTGCTTGTTTTTGTTGTAAACAACAATATTTGCTGTGAATGCTATTTTAGCACATGTAGTACATGATATTGTCCTGGTCCTGGGCTGTGGTGACTGGTGCTGAGACACTCCCTCATTAAATGGACTGTAAATGGACTGTATTTATGTAGCTCTTTCCTAGTCATATTGACAACTCAAAGCGCTTTACTGGAAAGTCACATTCACCAATTCACACACATTCATACAGCGCTGCTATTTACCCCGCATTTTTCTGTCACATTCATTCACATTCATACACTGTCGGAAGAGGCAATTTAGGGTTAAGTGTCTTCCCCAAGGATACAACGGCATGTGGACTGGCGGAAGCTGGGATCCCAGTTGTAAAGGAAATGTAGCACAGTGGTTGCTACCTCTCTCTACAGTGTTAGACAAGCCCAGTTAAGTAAAGGCTGGCTGGGTTACTGAACGGACTGCCGTGGCTCACCAACACAACCAAGAGACGTGCTGGTGGTACACTAAATGCCACTGCTCCCACTTCTTATTCCAAATGACCAATTGATCCGTACACCACTTTTGGCGTCTGTTTCATTTAAAGTGTATCACTCGGTGGGAAACAGCAGGGAAATCACTAGAGCCTGATTGATAGTGGATTTTTGGGGCCAATGCTGATATTACAGAGTAAAAATTTCGGATATTGCCCGATATTCTTTATATGTATGGGGAAGCTCATTTCAACACATGAAACATCTACATATTGCAATCTATATATAACAAACTCATATATTTTACATATAAAAACTGTAAATATAGCTGTGAAATATACATGTTAAAAGTACAATATTTCCCTCTGAAATGTAGTGGAGTAGAAGTATAAAGTAGCAGAAATATTTCTGCAACTCAGTGGTGGATTGAGTCTGTTGTGTTGATTTCAAGCTACGTTGTTACCTGGTCGGTGAGATGCTGAGCTGAAAGATAACCACGTAGCTACTTTCATAGCTTGTCAGCTGAGTGGAAGCTAATGTGTGAGCATCTTAGCCCATTCTACATGTAACGCTATGTTTTAACATTAATAGTAATGTAACTAACGGTAACGTGACATGTATTCACACCTAACTGTTTTGTCTGGGTCTCGCACTTTGGCTCTCGCCCTCCAACCAGACAGGACCAGTGGTCGCATTTACAAAAGTTAAGTCTGTTTGTGACCGTTAACATTGTACATTACCAGCTACATATTGCTAAAGATTACATGTTTTGATGTGTGGTTTCCAGTGGTGGAATGTAACTAAGTACATTTACTCAAGAACTGTACTTTAGCACAATACAATTTAGAGGTACTTATACTTTATACGATATCAAGAGTGGGGAGAAATGCACTGATGTCAACGCTATTGGGTGATTTCTTTAGTCTAAATGGAAGAATTGTTGATTGTCAGCAGTACACTGTATATGAGAGGTCTGTCTCAGCTGACGCAGAGTTGTTTGGGAGTTAGAAGGATTATGTTTTCTTGTAGCTCTTATCCAAATACTTTCTACCTGAGTAGCTTTCTTCCTGGGTGTCACCTGTTCTCCCAGCCTCTTAGGTGCCGGTTTCTGATCACATGGTTGTCGTCAGCTTCTACAGTATTTCCTATTTTCTGCCACCTGATACTCAGTGAGCCAACACCCTCTTTCTCTCTTTTTCTCTTTCTGGCTGTGTCCTTTCCTGTGTTTATCTCTTCATTCCTCCTCCCATTTCCCTCTCCATCGTGTGGGAATACAAATACGAAGTACTATGGAATATTCATGAGAATATCCTGGGGGGGGGGGTTGCCTTTGTTGCCACCTCGCTCCCACCTCGCTCCCCATCCAAACACAATACACATAACTAGTTAAGAGCAGAAGGTGTCTGTCATCGTGGAGCTGAACTGCACAGAGTGTGTCAACACGAGCCTGACTGTACACACCAAAGAATGTTTCCTGTTATCTGATTTACTACATGTGAAGAAGGAGGACCTTTTCCAATTAAGTATATAAATCTCTCTGGTTATTGACACGCAGAAGGGATGTTTTCAGCGCACGACTGTCTGAGGTTTCATTTGAATAAAATGTTTGACTCTAAATATCTGTGTTCCTCATACACTGGGCCTCTGTGGCTGATTGAGGGGTTAATGACTGCACAGTCTTGGCCTGTTGCTCGTGCTGCTCCATTCTAGCCCTTCTTGTCTGTCAATCTGAACCACAGATGACACACAGGCGCTCACAGCACTGCTGGCAGAGGAATGTGTCTGGGAGCTGTCCTCTCCACAACCAGGCTCTTGTGAAAGCTCTTGGCATGGCCACAGCACTATGCTCAGCTCTCCTATCGAAAGACACTTTGGTTGGTTGGCTCTGCCACAGTGAAGAGGAGTTTTTGGAAATATGTTGATGGAATGCTTTAAAAAGCAGCTCTGGAAAGCTGTGAACACACAGGAAGTGTGTTTACTTACAGTTATGATCTAATGCTCCTGGTAGGGCACAGAGCCTAAAATATTAGTGAACCCATTTGGTCATTGATTAACCAGTTGAATTGTTTAGCTTTGTTTTACGTCACTGTAACAGTGTGTCCTCTATGATTTTTTTCAGCACTGAGCTGCAGGACAACCAACACTGTAGCTACACTACTCCAAATCAATGTAGTGCTGCCTTAAATGTTGGTTCAGATTTGAGGTTAGGTGCTTGTCAGTTGGTGCATCATTACTGTTTTGAATTATGAAATCCAATATTTGGACTGCATAAGTAAATGTTTTATGTTCTGTTTCAACTAATGTAGTATCATTTGTCTCCCCAGCCCTTCTTCAGACTCCTGAACCTACGGAAGCTCGGCCTGAGTGACAATGAGATCCAGAGGCTCCCACCTGAGGTGGCCAACTTCATGCAGCTGGTGGAACTGGACATCTCCAGAAACGGTACGTAAATACAGAAACCAGTTCACTGTGCCTTTGTGAATCAATTAAGATGCTGAAGAGAATGTATTATAGATCTAGACCCCATCCGGAGGTGGTCTGGGATGCATGTGGTCATGGAGACATGAAAGGGGTGAAATGAGGTGTGATGTCCACTTGTGATTGGAACAAGGCCCATGAATCTCCACAAGTCACAGAGATATAAGAACTCATTATATTATTTTGCAACCCATCATCTGTAACACACAAATATCTTGCCCTCTATTTGTCCTTGCATGCTGCACACGCACGTACTGAAGGGCCTGTGTGGTAGATGTGCTACACACTGCCCAAGGTTCTGTTAGAGCCGTGCAGTGGCCATCTGTCTACCCGGCTGCCTCCCTGCTCCTGCTGCAGTGTTCTAGGCTTCTTGGTCGGGAAAGTGCTTCTCCTGGTCAGACCGTTAGGTCACATTTCTAATTATACCTTCTAAAGGTGCAACAGAAAGAGCAGGCAAAGGTTAACCTTGGTCTCTGCCTTTATCCCTTTATCATTTTAACGTATATCTCACTGCACTTACTGTATTACCAGTTATCATATGGGGATAAGTTGTAGTCATCGACTAACTTCAGCTCAATTACTTTTCACTGTGAAGGTTCAAAATAACAGTGATCCATTTTAAATAAAGCAAAGCTTTTATGATGAATGAATAAATTATTGATATCAAACAGATCTCTGACTAGTTGACATCATTTGAGAAGTTGGTGGGTCCAACACCATCCAGCTGACTTTGTTCAATGTTGTAACACATGACATTACTCACTATGTAAAGTGCCTTGAGACAATGTATGTTGTGATATGGCGCTATACAAATAAAATTGAATTGAATTGAATTGAAATTACTCAAAACACTTTCCCCTTTGTCTGTGTCATTTTCCTTCCTCTCACTGCCTTTTATCCCCATCTGGTTGTGGTTACAAAGAAGTTCAAAATATTTTGTCTGTAGAATACGATCCCTTTCCTTCTACATCTATATGATAGAGGTGCTGACTCCTTTCTCCCCCAACCACCTCTTTTCTCCTGCAGACATTCCTGAGATCCCAGAGAGCATCAAATTTTGCAGGGCCTTGGAGATAGCAGACTTCAGTGGAAACCCCCTGTCCAGGTAAGTGGATCGGAACTGCCCATCACTCACTTCATCAACACTGTGAGAACATATTGTGTTTGTCCAGATAGAACGAGGGGGAGCATACCACCACTAGCTTGACTGCTTTAATTACTGTGCAGCGAATGACTCCGATTGTGTTTGAATGTACAATTCAACCTGGTGAGTAACTGCATTGGAAATCATTCATATGCTGAGAAATAATTCTATAGCCTGGTATCAGTAGATGTTAATGGGCCTGGAACCTGGGTCCATTTCCATTTCCAAGAGGTAATATCAAAGATCACGGAACAGACAGACAACCAATCACAAATAAAGAAATACTGCCGCATACAACACTTGTTTGTTCCTCTTTTGGTGACGATGAGTTCATTTATTACTACAGATCTTTCCACATCAACGACAGCTATTTTGGTTCTTGTGTCAATCCTGCCCCGTTTAACGATGGATGGAGAAGGGTCTGAATGGGAGTTGGGCCGTACCCATACAGTATACAA
The DNA here is from genome assembly GCF_022379125.1 of Scophthalmus maximus. NCBI lineage: Eukaryota > Metazoa > Chordata > Actinopteri > Pleuronectiformes > Scophthalmidae > Scophthalmus > Scophthalmus maximus. Next base: position 223,219 of record NC_061530.1, read on the forward strand.
GAGCAGATAAAAGTGGGAATTATTCATCGTACAGAACAAATGCCCTTTGTGAAATGTTTTCTCTTAGTGGCTGTGAAGGTAAACCTAATTAAGGATGTCAGTAGCTTTGAGCGATGTATAGAAAAGGAATAGAAACACTGACGTCCCTATGAGACACTCATTCTCCCTCGTGTCTTTCTCCCTCAGATTGCCAGATGGTTTCACTCAACTCCGAGCGCTGGCTCACTTGGCACTCAATGATGTGTCATTACAGACGCTGCCCAACGACATTGGAAAGTATGTACACATGCACCGTGGCTCATCGTACAATATTTAATAAGGTCAATGTGCTTTTCTCTTTCAAAATGTAATAATGGTACATTTAAAAAAACAAACCATTATCTCTGGGGACAACGAGGAGTTCATCTGACCAACTCTTCGTCCACATAATTTAGAATAATTCTTATTAATTGGAAACTGCAGAAATGATTTGTTAATTTGTATCAACTAGCTGATTAATCACTAAATTTTTAAGCAGAAATATCTCCACTCTCTAGTTTCAGCTTTTGTGAGGATGTTCAGTGTTTTATTTCTGAACTGTAAGATAAACATTTTTGGCCACCGACTGAAGACCTCAGACACAAATGGATCCATTATACAATAGGAGACTAGGTAGACTGAAGGAGTGTGATTCTGGTGTCTAGTGGGCTCTGAGGCAGCTGGGCTCCGTTCAGATGGATGGAGGATCCCCTCACCATGCCATGCACCCCAGACGAACAGACCTGCCATCTGACTTACCAACCTGCCTCTTCTCTCTCCTCTCTCCTCTCTCACTCCCCCAACCCCTCTCTTTATTTTGCTTGCCTTCTTTCATAGCCTCGCCAACCTGGTGACGTTGGAGCTCAGAGAGAACCTGCTGAAGTCTCTGCCCTCGTAAGTGTGCGATTCTAAAGCAATACACGTTTTGTGAAAATCAGAGAATATTTCCTCACCGTCCGTTAGCTGTCGTTTCTGTGTGCCAGAAAAAAAATCCGCTGTTTGGGCTCAGCCCAGGCTCTGTAAATCAAAAACAAAACAGATGGTGTGGACCACAACTCAAAACACTGTGTAGTTTGTACACATCACTCCCCGACAGGTTAAGAGGCGAGCTAAGGGGTGATGCTACGACTCAGGGGTGTTAGCGCGTTGGTGTCACAGGCCCGAGGCTGCGGGTCAGAGGCTCAGTCAGAGGCTCAGTCAGAGTAGTAAAATCAACAACAACAACAAAGAGAGAGACTAGATTTCTCCAAAATTAAGCCCAGTGCTGAGCTTAGTCTTTTATCCAATTCCCCACAATCTCCATCGAGCACAGTAAACACCCACTGACAGCACAAGATGACAATGGTTACATAATGTATGAAGAAGTGTCAAAGTTTAGATCAGCATTAGATTCTTCTCTTTTCAAATTCAATAGTTTGATGAAAGAAATATAATTTATTAATTTCTTATCTAACTCAATGTGAATATATGGTTTGTTTTAATCATATGCACATTTCTGTCCTTTGTTGTTTCAGGTTGCACATTTACTGTAGCTTAACATCTTACATCTTACCACTTGTGCTATTTTGTGTGTGTGTGTTCAGGTCGCTCTCTTTCCTGGTGAAACTGGAACAATTGGACTTGGGCAGCAATGAACTTGAAGTTTTGGTAAGTGAACAACTCATACTGTTATATAATTAAGCAGAAGCTCACTTCAGTCCATGGTATGTCCTCATTATACCACAGTTAAGAGTCGTTGTTGTTCAACCTCCTTAACTGTGGCATGATGAGGATAGACCACGGACTGAAGTGAGCTATTGATTTTATAAAACGGTTAATGTAAAAAGTATGTCCAAATAAAAGTAATAGACACAGTCCAATTAGATTTTTTTATTTCGTCAAAAAAGCTTCTTTTTTTTTACAAATACAAAAAGGTAGTCCCTCCTGGCTGCCTGCACAGTGCACGGCGGTTGCTATGCGACACACTGTAGCGTTCCTCAGAAAGAAGGCTATGAGACTGGAGCTGGGTCCACAGGCTACTGTGGGCCGCAGCCCATTCCAAAACTACAACCACTCAACCTCACAACCTCACCGTGTGCTTTGAGCTCTCGTTAGTTCCCTCAACTTCACTACTACTCACGTCTATTTACATCATTATTTCCTCAGTCAAGTGATAAGGAACCTTTGCAATGCGACATCATATCAGTTGTATATGCTCATTATACACCGGATATGAACCAATCAGCTCGCTTGATTTGAGCTAGCCGTTTTCTAAATATAAAGCAAATGATACATTCTATCATGAAGTATTCAAACAACAACCATGGTTGTGTCTTAAATGAAGACATTATATATTTTTACTATGAGTGCAGCACACACACACACAGAGTGAGAGGTATCCCACACGTCCCTCAAGATGGTAATTATGATCCAAACCATGTTTACCTTGCAAAACACAGCAGAGCCAGTCAGACCTGAAGCTGAGCTGCACTGTACCCCAGGCTGAGCGCTACTGTGAGCCTGTCTCAATAGAACAGGATAAACAAGGATCTAATGATCTGACGAGGGCGGAGACTGAGCAAACAGTTGACATCATGATGGAAACTCGTCTATCTGCATGTCTTGTCAGAAGCAACTGCTTCTTTCACAATCTCTTTAATTCAGTTCATCACTTAGGTTTGAGCTAACTTCCACCAAGTGTGTCTGAGCCTGAACAAAGATCCTACAAAGAGAAGAACTGCATTCAACTGCAACTGCTGTGTGTGTGTGTGTGTGTGTGTGTGTGTGTGTGTGTGTGTGTGTGTGTGTGTGTGTGTGTGTGTGTGTGTGTGTGTGTGTGTGTGTGTGTGTGTGTGTGTGTGTGTGTGTGTGTGTGTGTGTGTGTGTGTGTGTGTGTGTTTAGGGCACATGATTTCTGTTTGCTGTGACCTCATCCCCTCTTATTAGTTAACGGAGCAGATTTCCACTCACTGTTGTTCAAGTTCACTGACTTCCCTGTCTAAACAACCTCCTCCTATCTGTCAGCCGGACACCCTCGGTGCCCTCCCCAACCTGAGGGAGCTGTGGCTGGACCGTAACCAGTTGTCCTCATTACCACCAGTAAGTATCATCTACTACCATAAATGTTTTTGGTGATTTGCCCTGTTCCAAAAATCTTTCTTTATAACCGTCACATGTAGGATTACCTCCTTGTAGCAAACATCCTTCCCCTGTTTCTCTTGTGAAGGTAATGGTTGTATTATGTGGTATTTATTGTAGGAGCTAGGGAACCTCCGGAGACTGGTATGTCTGGATGTGTCAGAGAATCGTCTGGAGGAGCTTCCTTCAGAGATCAACGGTCTCCTGGCTCTTACCGACCTGCTGCTCACACAGAACCTGCTGGAGGTCATCCCAGACAGCATAGGTGAAAAATACAAGGGCAGCGGCAGCAGTTACTGTCATCTTTCCATTGCTCCCTTGGAAACGGCATTAGCTATCATTTGTGTTGCTCTTGGGTTGTATATTAAAATATTTATATTTATATTTATATTTAGGGCCCAATACTATTTCATTCCCTCCCCACTGTGTAGGTTACTTTGCAATGCTGAGTAAGAACAACGCTGCCCTCTAGTGGCAAATATTTCAAACATTACGCTCACACAGGCAAGATGTTTTGTGGTAAACATTTGCTAAATGCTGTTGTGTTTTGTCTCTAGGTTGTCTGAAACAGCTGTCTATACTGAAGGTGGACCAGAACAGACTGAGTCAACTGACTGATTCAATAGGAGAGTGTGAAAACCTCACAGAACTCGTATTGACAGAGAACCTTTTACAAGTAGGGAGATATAAACTACTTACGACTGCCTTGCACTGACCCATCTGGGATTTTAGCATGCCCAATGTTTCAATTTTGATTTCACTAATTATTAATGGTCTCATTCTCACCCCCTTGAAGTCCCTTCCTCGCTCTCTGGGCAAGCTGAAGAAGCTGACCAACCTGAATGTAGACCGCAACCGTTTGGGCAGCGTGCCCAAAGAGCTGGGCGGGTGTGCCAGCCTCAACGTTCTCTCACTGAGAGACAACCGCCTGGGCAAACTACCTGCTGAGCTTGCAGATGCTACTGAGTTGCATGTGCTGGATGTGGCTGGAAACAGGTGACCTCATGGAACACCATGAACTGTCAATGATGCTCTGCAGTTTTGTGCTCAGTGGTTCAAGATTTAACTTAAATGACATTTGCCAAAATTTACTTTAACATTTTCCAGCATTATACTGAGACATTGCAACTCTAATGTTACCCTTTTA